>NC_053204.1:8516120-8820000 GCF_905163445.1 Pararge aegeria | reverse complement strand
GTCGACTGTTTATATCCACTTTTTGTTTATAAAGACTAATATGTTGTCTTACAAATACTATATTGTTATAAATATATTGTGAGGCTACCGTAAGTATACCTTTTTCTTTAAATTTTTCACGGAGGGATTCACGTGATTTAAGTTTATATATTGACCGTACAGCTCTTTTCTGCAATATGAATATAGTTTCAATATCAGCAGCTTTGCCCAATAATAAGATCCCGTAAGGGTGCTCCCTCACCGGGAGCATTCACGTGTACTGTAACATTATAGATTCGTCTTTGAGCATTACATTACAATTCTACCTCCCTGACGCTCCCTCACCGGGAGCATTCACGTGTACTGTAACATTATAGATTCGTCTTTGAGCATTACATTACAATTCTACCTCCCTGACTGACGAGTATTTGCGTGTAATGTAATATTGATTCGACTTTGAGCATTTTCAGCATTTCATAGCAAGATGTCAGACGAAGCGGTCGTTGTGCTGAGTGCGGCAATATTAATTCGACATTGTTATTTACGTAAAAAAAAAACACAGAAGAAACGATATTGGTGTCATGAATTATATCAAAACCGGCAAAATACAGGCGGTTTGGATATTTTAGAAAGAATCAACCGACCCATAAGTAAACTTAAAATGTTTTTAAGAATCTCTTCTTCGGATTTTGAACACTTAATAAATCTCATTGGACCATATGTTAAAAAAGAAGATACTAATTATAGACAAGCAATAACAGTGCAAGAAAGATTAGCTGTTACGTTACGATTTTACGCATCTGGTGATTCTTATTCAAGCTTGCAGGTTACTTTTAGAATGTCCAATCAGATTATAAGTTGTATTATCAAAGAAGTGAGTGAAGCTATAATTGGATGTTTAAAAGAAAATATACTGGTGAGTTTATTAATCTAGTTTATTAATCAATCAGATCTCCAAATTCACGCATAAACCCCTCACTTTCTTGGCTATTAATACTGGCTTCAGGCGAAGAAAGTTGGGCGTCTGCAGTGGATGGAACTGCTGCTGGTGAGGGTGTACTTTGGAGGCCTGATGGTCCAGCATGGTTTGATTCATTACGCGAAAGTTGAGAATCAGGAGTCCAATATCCATGTTGCTGGTACATGTACTCATATTCACCGCGATCGGCACTAAACAAGATATTGGAAATGTGGTGCTGTACACAGGCCCTAGTATTTTGAGAGTACGTCTTGAGTTTTTCAGTAATAAATTTCCCAAAAGTAGTGCATTCATCCGATTTAGCAGAAGTAAAGTCTTGCAAAATTTGGAAAGTCGAGTGCATTATTTCATCACTTCCATCCACCTTCGCTTTTTTCCGTTGTGGTGCATCAGGATTTTCAGGTGGCTTGTTGCGAGTCTCCTGCAAGTCTTGTGTCCCAGGTTCACAAGGAATCTAAAACAAGGTTTTTTTTTTCAGTTACCTAGCATACCAGATGGTTGGCTAAATTTGGCTGAAAACTTCAATAACCAGTGGAATTTCCCTCATTGTGTCGGCGCTATAGATGGCAAACATGTAGTCCTGCAAGCCCCATACAGAAGTGGAAGCGATTACTATAATTTTAAAGGTTTTTTTAGTATAGTTCTATTTGCGGCTGTGGATTCAAATTACAATATAATATATATAAACTGTGGCTGTCAAGGGAGAATCTCTGATGGAGGAGTATTTAATAATTGTAATTTGTATACTAAAATGCAGAATAAATCTTTGAATCTACCACAGCCAAGAGCATTGCCGATGCGGAACAAAGAAATTCCTTATTATTTTATTGGGGATGAAGCTTTCGCATTATCAGAAAATATAATGAAAGTGTATTCAGGACATCATCGTAAAGGAACAAAGGAGAGAATTTATAATTACAGACTTTGTAGAGCACGGAGAGTAGTCGAAAATGTGTTTGGCATTATGTCAGCAGTTTTCCGAGTGTTGCGGAAACCCATGTTATTGCAACCAGAAAATGCTACTTTAGTAGTTAATGCCATAGCACACCTACATAACTTCTTACGAAGAAATCGGCGAAGTAGGGATTTGTACACACCTCCGGGATCTTTTGACAGGGACAATTTAGGAGTAATCACACCAGGATCTTGGAGGGCTGATACCGAAGAAAATGCTGGTTTAATGGATTTGGATGAACAACAAGAAGCAGCACAAATAGTTCCTCAAGAGATACGTGAAGAAATTAGTAATTATTGTTCGCAAGAAGGAGCAGTACCATGGCAAAACGAATATGCTTAATGTTTATTAATGTCCTGCTTTATTTAGCCTTGATAGGTTAAAAAATATTTAAAACCTGTGTAAACAGATATTAAATGTAATATACATAATATACTAACTGAATCTGTTGTCTTCCGTGGTTCATATCTGTCCAGTATAAATGATAAAGCTGCATATGCGAACCAGGTACTAGTATATACTTCTTCTGCACCTGAAATATAGATTATGTAATATGTACTGAATTGAATAAATTAATAAATAAATAAATAAATAAATAAATGGTGAAGGCACCTATAGTCCACTTGTTTAGGTATGCGGATGCCCAGTTTTGAAGTGTAATCAACATTGATCAAGATCATTTCTAATCAAGTTTACATTTTTTCTAAACAAATGGCCTATAGTGAAGGTATCATCAACAAACAAAACATGCCCTAGGTACACACGAGTCGTGTGGAATGTGACCTCTCCGCCACTCACACTCACCCCTTGCTTGTCACAGTTATTGTCATGACTAAAGTAGATGTAGGTACATAAATAAAATATGTTACCCACCTTTTCCGGTTCCTGAAGCACTTTTTTTCATTTTGCTCTTTTCTCTTCTAAGAGATGCTAACAGGCTTGTGATTTTCTTTTGACATTCTTCTACGGTTATTCCAAATTGATCCGATAATTTCACCCAACCGTCTTGTTTTATTATTTTATTAAAGTGTTGAGGATGCAGCACCCTAAGACATCACATAAGGGTGCTCCCTCACCGGGAGCATTCGCGTGTTATGTAACGTTACAGATTTGAGCATTACATCAGTGAAGGAGGAGAACCGAGCATTACAATGCGCACCTTGTAATGATACAAAACGGGCATACATCAGTGAAGGAGGAGAACCGAGCATTACAATGCGCACCTTGTATTGATACAATGTGTAATATCTTGATACAACTTGTAACATCAATGCGCTTCACAGCTTCAGCGGGCGGGCGGGGGGCTTCACTGCCCCTAGCCCCCCGCCCGCCCGCTCAGTAGCCTACGTGACAGTGAAGTGAACGCACGTTGTCATAAAGTGTTTCTGACGCTTCGGAGATTTTTTTGGCGTCACGGACAGTTGTAAATTTAAGTAATGGCTTGGGACAAAGAGAAGACTCTATTATTCATAGAAAAATATAGGGAAATCAGGGAATTATGGGACCCTAAGCATCCTCAACACTTTAATAAAATAATAAAACAAGACGGTTGGGTGAAATT
Source organism: Pararge aegeria (assembly GCF_905163445.1). Lineage (NCBI taxonomy): Eukaryota > Metazoa > Arthropoda > Insecta > Lepidoptera > Nymphalidae > Pararge > Pararge aegeria. The sequence goes on along the minus strand of NC_053204.1, from coordinate 8,816,526 downwards.
ATCGGATCAATTTGGAATAACCGTAGAAGAATGTCAAAAGAAAATCACAAGCCTGTTAGCATCTCTTAGAAGAGAAAAGAGCAAAATGAAAAAAAGTGCTTCAGGAACCGGAAAAGGTGGGTAACATATTTTATTTATGTACCTACATCTACTTTAGTCATGACAATAACTGTGACAAGCAAGGGGTGAGTGTGAGTGGCGGAGAGGTCACATTCCACACGACTCGTGTGTACCTAGGGCATGTTTTGTTTGTTGATGATACCTTCACTATAGGCCATTTGTTTAGAAAAAATGTAAACTTGATTAGAAATGATCTTGATCAATGTTGATTACACTTCAAAACTGGGCATCCGCATACCTAAACAAGTGGACTATAGGTGCCTTCACCATTTATTTATTTATTTATTTATTTATTAATTTATTCAATTCAGTACATATTACATAATCTATATTTCAGGTGCAGAAGAAGTATATACTAGTACCTGGTTCGCATATGCAGCTTTATCATTTATACTGGACAGATATGAACCACGGAAGACAACAGATTCAGTTAGTATATTATGTATATTACATTTAATATCTGTTTACACAGGTTTTAAATATTTTTTAACCTATCAAGGCTAAATAAAGCAGGACATTAATAAACATTAAGCATATTCGTTTTGCCATGGTACTGCTCCTTCTTGCGAACAATAATTACTAATTTCTTCACGTATCTCTTGAGGAACTATTTGTGCTGCTTCTTGTTGTTCATCCAAATCCATTAAACCAGCCTTTTCTTCGGTATCAGCCCTCCAAGATCCTGGTGTGATTACTCCTAAATTGTCCCTGTCAAAAGATCCCGGAGGTGTGTACAAATCCCTACTTCGCCGATTTCTTCGTAAGAAGTTATGTAGGTGTGCTATGGCATTAACTACTAAAGTAGCATTTTCTGGTTGCAATAACATGGGTTTCCGCAACACTCGGAAAACTGCTGACATAATGCCAAACACATTTTCGACTACTCTCCGTGCTCTACAAAGTCTGTAATTATAAATTCTCTCCTTTGTTCCTTTACGATGATGTCCTGAATACACTTTCATTATATTTTCTGATAATGCGAAAGCTTCATCCCCAATAAAATAATAAGGAATTTCTTTGTTCCGCATCGGCAATGCTCTTGGCTGTGGTAGATTCAAAGATTTATTCTGCATTTTAGTATACAAATTACAATTATTAAATACTCCTCCATCAGAGATTCTCCCTTGACAGCCACAGTTTATATATATTATATTGTAATTTGAATCCACAGCCGCAAATAGAACTATACTAAAAAAACCTTTAAAATTATAGTAATCGCTTCCACTTCTGTATGGGGCTTGCAGGACTACATGTTTGCCATCTATAGCGCCGACACAATGAGGGAAATTCCACTGGTTATTGAAGTTTTCAGCCAAATTTAGCCAACCATCTGGTATGCTAGGTAACTGAAAAAAAAAACCTTGTTTTAGATTCCTTGTGAACCTGGGACACAAGACTTGCAGGAGACTCGCAACAAGCCACCTGAAAATCCTGATGCACCACAACGGAAAAAAGCGAAGGTGGATGGAAGTGATGAAATAATGCACTCGACTTTCCAAATTTTGCAAGACTTTACTTCTGCTAAATCGGATGAATGCACTACTTTTGGGAAATTTATTACTGAAAAACTCAAGACGTACTCTCAAAATACTAGGGCCTGTGTACAGCACCACATTTCCAATATCTTGTTTAGTGCCGATCGCGGTGAATATGAGTACATGTACCAGCAACATGGATATTGGACTCCTGATTCTCAACTTTCGCGTAATGAATCAAACCATGCTGGACCATCAGGCCTCCAAAGTACACCCTCACCAGCAGCAGTTCCATCCACTGCAGACGCCCAACTTTCTTCGCCTGAAGCCAGTATTAATAGCCAAGAAAGTGAGGGGTTTATGCGTGAATTTGGAGATCTGATTGATTAATAAACTAGATTAATAAACTCACCAGTATATTTTCTTTTAAACATCCAATTATAGCTTCACTCACTTCTTTGATAATACAACTTATAATCTGATTGGACATTCTAAAAGTAACCTGCAAGCTTGAATAAGAATCACCAGATGCGTAAAATCGTAACGTAACAGCTAATCTTTCTTGCACTGTTATTGCTTGTCTATAATTAGTATCTTCTTTTTTAACATATGGTCCAATGAGATTTATTAAGTGTTCAAAATCCGAAGAAGAGATTCTTAAAAACATTTTAAGTTTACTTATGGGTCGGTTGATTCTTTCTAAAATATCCAAACCGCCTGTATTTTGCCGGTTTTGATATAATTCATGACACCAATATCGTTTCTTCTGTGTTTTTTTTTTACGTAAATAACAATGTCGAATTAATATTGCCGCACTCAGCACAACGACCGCTTCGTCTGACATCTTGCTATGAAATGCTGAAAATGCTCAAAGTCGAATCAATATTACATTACACGCAAATACTCGTCAGTCAGGGAGGTAGAATTGTAATGTAATGCTCAAAGACGAATCTATAATGTTACAGTACACGTGAATGCTCCCGGTGAGGGAGCGTCAGGGAGGTAGAATTGTAATGTAATGCTCAAAGACGAATCTATAATGTTACAGTACACGTGAATGCTCCCGGTGAGGGAGCACCCTTACTCTTACAACGCCTGTCCTTAAGTTTTTTATAACTCGTACTGGAGGTTTTATTCATTTTATATCACCTGCATACCCTGTGCATACACTCTATGCACGCCACAGTATGTTTGTAATCAAATTTATTAAAGTTGATGATCAAAGTTGATTTACCTATTGCCGTAATCCCACACGCCCAAATATCACAGAGTTGATTGTAACCACCTTTTCTCTCTACTGCTGCTACCTGAAACAAAATATAATAAACATCGTTTAATATAAAAATAATGATTAACAAGCTGATGCCTGCAGTACATCACTGTGGCACTTCATATTGTACAAAAGCATTGGTTACCCTCAAATATTTGTAAAACTTTGTTTTTTTTTTTTATTTAATTCCACTGCAAGTTAGCCCTTCACTGAAATATCACCCGCCGATAAGTGACGATGCAGTTGTTGAACCAAATTTGTTAGACGTATGGAAGTGACATTAAAGCAATCTCCCTAAACAGTTTCTACGCGACATCGTACCGGAACGCTAAATCGCTTAGCGGCACGTCTTAGTCGATAAGATGGTAACTAGCCAAGGCCTATCACCAAACCAGACAAAATTCACAAATTATAAATTTTAAATCGACCCTGCCGGTAATCGAACTCGGAACGTCCCACTTACGCTCACCGTTGCACCAGGATGCAGTAATATTTTGACGGCCGATTAGCTCAGTGGGCAGCGGCCCTGCTTTTGGAGTCCAAGGAAAATGTTTGTGTGATGAACATGAATGTTTTTCAGTGTCTGGGTGATTTTTAAGTGTATGGGTGTTTTTCAGTGTCTGGTTGTATATAATAGCATACTATTAATAATTCACTTCGGGGCTAGATGGCAATGTGTGTATAGTCGTAGTATATTTATTTATCTATTTATTGATAATCATTATCATTTCAGCCGATCGACGCCGACTGCTGAACATGGGTCTTTTGTAGGGAGTTCCACAATCCACGGTCCGTTTGTTTCCAGCGGTTCACAGCGGCTCGCCTGATGTCTTCATTCCAGCACCTTGGGACCCCAGTGTCCATTGTTTCTCCGAGCTATCTGCCCCGCCCATTGCCACTTGAGCTTCGCGACTCGCTGAGCTATATCGGTAACTCTAGCTCTTCCACAGATCTCCTCATTTTTAATTCAATACAGTAGCTTGCATTTCATATATGCACTAATGCACTGCCCTTAAAATTTCATATAACTCGTATTGGAAGAGGATTTTTCCATTGTTTGCCATTTTCCAGCTTTACCCTGGTCAATAACCTTGTGCACGCCACTGCGTAGAGATAGATGATAGCTACGTGACGCTAAGTGACTTCGAGCCTTGTTATATTGATGAGAAGGCAAGGCCCGTGCAAATTCAAATTCAAATTCAAAATGTCTTTATTCATGTAGGCCTATCACAGGCACTTATGAAGCGTTCATAAGTGTTTACATAATTGTAAGGGGATGGTGAAAACTTCGTACGCCAACTTAAACCTAAAGCTACGAGGGTTCCAAACGCGCCCTGGTCTAAGAAGAGCCCACAACAAACTTAGCCGGGTATTTTTTTTTGTTATAAATATCTCACAGTTTATTTATATTAAGCTATGAAGCTAGAGCAATTCACACCCAAGCTTTTTTATCGTTCAAGTTATCCTTAATATTATATTAGGGTTGTCCTGTAAGCTTACGTTTTATATAAACTTTGAACTTATTGAGACATCTCAAAGATTTCATTTGGTAAAGTTGGTGCCATGGGACCATGGTAGGCTGTAGATGATGTACCTACCTCAGGGGCCATCCAATACGGTGTTCCTATAAAACTCTTCCTCTTGTTGATGGTGGCTGTAATTTGAGCTGATACTCCAAAGTCCGCCAGCTTCACATCACCGCATTCCGTCAACAGGATATTTGCACCTTTTATGTCTCTGTGGAAGATTTAGCAGTGGTCAGATTGGGTTTTCAAAATATTTCCTTAGTTTCCTAGTTTCAAGTAGAAGCACAAAATGCTCTTCATTTTGTGACAGAGCTAGTCCGGGGAAGTACTAACGCCATGCTTATTTCTGACGCTAAGCAACATTTCTGTTTTATAAATTTAAAATGCATATAAAAATTGTCGGAACCTACAGGATTTGAACCTGCGACTCCCTGGGAATCGCAGCCTTTCTCCAATTAAGCTACGGCTATCCTACCGTCGACGCCGAAATTAGTATATGCCTTTCCCATCCAGTCTTATAGCGGCTGTAGCGTCATCTAGTAGGAAAACGTTGCAGTTTCGATCAACTTTTTCAAAGGTTCATATTACAATGAGACACGTTTTAAACGAGAGATGACACATTGCTTTTTTTATAATTTTTATTAGTGTTTAATAATTCCTCCAAGTGTAGGTAAAAACATTAATAAAAATTACAAAAATTAGCATTTCTGTGTTCCGTTCCGAATGGCGTTAATGCCGGTGTAATTACAGACACATGAAGTTTAACACCTACGCCTCAAATAAATGGACACGGGGCGGCATGTTGCAGGACGTGCTCCTTACATGCCCTGCGAAGTATTGCTCTGTTTATAAGCAATATTTTTCCACCTACCCTCAGCTGGTTAAAAAAAAGTTACGGATAATAGAAAAAGGAATATTTTTTCTATGTTTTTGCAACATTTATCATTAATACCTTCTGATGTCTATAGCTTCTCTCAAAAAATGGATTATCGAACACAAGAAGATCTTTCTAATTCGAACCAGTAGTTGCTGATACGAGCGCGATAGACCAAACCAACTTCTCGGTTCTATAAAATCAGAAGTGAAGCAAAAACGTCTGGAAAGCCTGTGATTCTACGCCTTTTACATCCGAATTAATAAAATTTGTTCAGTTTTCACGGAGTTAGGGTGTGAAATCGTCAAACATTTTCATCCCCTCTCCCAAAGGAACTAAGCCGAATTTGGGGATAATAGCTATCCTATCTTTCAAGTTAGATCAAATTGCACACGGTGTGTAAATTTGATTAAACTCGGTTAAGTAGTTTAGGAGTTCATCACGGACAAACAACGTGACGCGTAATTTATATATACTACTAGCTGTTGCCCGCGACTTCGTCTGCGTTTGATTTTGCTTTTAAAGTATTCAGTATCGCTAAGCCTTAAAGGAGTATAGTAGTATATATAATACCATATTATTTATAGACAAAAAATTTGCAATAAAATAAAATTGCGACTATAATTAAAGATCTATCTATTAACTATCCTATCTCTTAAGTTGGACCAGACTGCTTACGGTGTGCCAATTCAATTTAAAATCGGTTTAGTAGTTTAGGAGTCCATCGCGGACAAACATCGTGACAGGAGATTTATATATATTAAGACTAGCGTACCCAGCCCGCTTCGCCGGGCTAGACTTTGCTTTATTTTTTTTAAACCATAAACTTACATCATTAAATTTTTAATTTAAGTCTCATAATATATTAAATCATTTATTTCTCTCCGTCTTCATTCTCTTCTATTCTCTTCTCGAGCGGGTGAAGATCATTACCTACACCCATGTACACCCAACAATAGACTATCATCATAGTAAATAAAAGCTGTCTTTGACAGTTTGACAGTTCAAAAATAGGAGTGCTCCGATCGTCACCAAACTTTACAGGATTACTCGCCAGGTCAATCCGGAGATTCCCTGAAAGTTTCATTGAAATCGGTCCAGCCGTTTTGGAGCCTATACGGAACATACCCACACACTTTCTCTTTTATATATATAGAAGATAGATATATAGAAGGTAGAAGATAGATAGATATAATAAATAAATATACGAAGGGACCGTTCAAGTATTACGTAAGCACTATAGAGGGGCAAAGGGGATCTTCGCTTTGTCTTGAAGGTAGTTCGTGTAAAATATAGGAGACTCGGTAGCTGGAGAGACGGCTTGCTTGCTTGCTTGCGGACGTGCTTGTGTGAAGGTCATTTTCTCTACTAACCTGTGCATTTTGCCCATACTGTGCAAATACGACAGGCCCATGAGCGTCTCCTTGCACATATACGCTATCTGCAGCTCCGTTAGGGGCCCGGTGACATGGTAAATGTCCTGCAATAATAAAACTGCGATTTAATACAATTAATTTCGTTATATCATTTTTATAAGCTTTTGTCCGCGTTTTCGTCCTTCTTTATTACAGGTTTTAACAAATCCCGTGGGAACCGTTTTGCTTTCCCTGGAATAAAAAGTAGCCTATATTAATCTAGGTCCTATCACCTAACCTCTGTCCTGCCGAAAAGTATCCATAAAGCTTTTCAACCACAAGAGAAAAAAAAAAAAAAAAAACTTTCGCAATTATATTAAGTTTGCTAGTAAGGATCAGTGGCGTGCCCTTCATACATGCACACAAGCGCTGCCTACCGTAACATTTTTATATAAGTGGCAACAGTGGCGGATTTTGACATTCTATGCCATTTTACTACTTTATGCCTACCCTGATCCAAACGTGCACGCCACTGGTAAGAATTACTTTACAACTTTTTACTAACAACCACACACACTTCGCACTTATAACACCCTTGGCGCATTGGTGAGCGCTTTGAATTTAAATAGGAGGTCCAGAGTTCGATTCCCCGCAGTGGCAACGCAATTTATAATTTCTGAGTTTTCTCTCATCTAGTAAGTTGGGAGCACGACTAACGACAAAGGCGTGCCGCTAAGCGATTTAGTGTTCCGGTGCGATGTCGCGTTGAAATCTAGGGGTACACCCCTATAGGGTGTGGGTAATAGGTTTCTGCGCGACATCGCACCAAATGGTAGTTATAACTACCATTCTCATTGACAGGTTAGCCCGCTACCATAGACCAACACAAGGTGAGATTGCAATCGAGGGAATTGAAAAAGCCCACCTGCAAGCTGCCTCCGCCGCAGTACTCCATGGAGATCCAGAGCTTATCCCGGCGAAGGTAGGAGCCGTAGTAGGCGACGATGTTGGGATGCCGGCAGTCTTTCATCATGAGGATCTCCTGCTGGATGATTGCGAAGTCGTCGCCCGGCTCAAGCTTTATCACCTTGATGGCGGCCAGCTCCCCATTGCCGTTAAGACGTTTCGCCTGTGGAAACGGAAGATATACATATAACGTCCAGCTCAACAACTTAGTCATTTATTATTTATTTATTTTGAAATTCAATCAGTACTGTCAACACAAATTACTTTAATTAAATACACAGTAGATCGAACTATACAAAATTGAAACGAGAACAAAATAAAGAACACAGGAAAATTATTAAATACATACCTAGTAGATCGAATTATAGATACAAATTGAAACGAGAACGAAAGAAAGAACACAGAAAAATACAACAAAACAAAAATAAAAACACAGAAATTTATTTTATTTCATATTTAATTTATTATGTACTAGCTGTTGGCCGCGACTTCGTCTGCTTTTGATTTTGTTTTTTGATGTGGCATTAAATTTAGTTTTAGATCTAAAGAAATTTAAAGTATTCAGTATAGCTAAGCCTTAAATGAGGGGTTTGCTGCTGTCCGCCTTGGAGTTCTGTCCTCTATATCCAACCACATTCATCAGATCTACATAAAGTTTGGGCAAAATTAAACACATAATATAACCTCTATAGTACAAAAATAATTATTTAAATCGGTTATAATTGTCGGAGTTATGGTGTAAAATCGTCAAACACTTTGATCCACTCTCCCAAAGGAACCGAGCTTAATTTCTGGATAAAAAGTATTCTATATTACTTCTAACACTTCCAAGAATATGTGTACAAAGTTTCATGAGGATCGGTTAAGCAGTTTTTGCGTGAAAGCGTAACAAACAAACTTACATTGACATTTATAATATTAGTAGGGATAGGGATAGGGAAGTAGGGATTTATTTTAAAATTCAATCAGTGCGGTTAACACCAATTACTCTTAATAAATACATAGTAGATCGAATTATACAAAATTGAAACGAGAAAGAACTAAAGAAAGAACACAGAAAAATACAACAAAACAAAAATAAAAACAGAGAAATTTTTTTTTTTTTCATATATATAATTTATTATATTATTTTTAAGTAAATATAATTTATTAAGGAACTGAATATGAAAACATTTGCGACAATGCATTCATTGCGACGCCTACGATCTGTTCTGTCAATCCCAACCAAAGTTTCATAACTTTTTGCTATCATAGCACATTCTATCCTTCTCTCAATTCTCGATTATGCGGATGCAAGCTTTCGTAATTTGACTGAAGACCAGATTAACAAACTTGAGCAACTCCAAAATCTTGCTATTCGGTTCATATTTGGCCTACGCAAATAAGACCACGTTTCCGAATTTCAACAAAAACTCAAGTGGCTCCCTATTCGCCGTCTCCGGGATTTTCATGTACTTTCGCTTCTGTACTGTGTATTTCATTTTTAGACTCCTTCTTATCTTAAGGAGAAGTTCACTTTTCTGGGAATGCAAGCCTATTTAAGATCGTGTCGCGCGCTGACTTTGAGTATGCCTTTTCATAGAAATAAGTTCTATGAGCACTCGTTTACAGTGTAAGCCATAGAGCTATGGAATGCGCTCCCAATCGACGTAAGGCAGTCTAAGTCACTCTATATATTTAAGAAAGCTGTCAAAAAACCACTATAGTTTACATTGAAGACCACTTGTAGTAGTATTTACTGTTATTAATGTATTTATTATATGTTAAGGTATATATTAGTTTATTATTATTATTTTTTTTTTTTTTTTTTATATTTATTATATTATGCATTATGAATGAATGAATGAATACACTTTTATTGTACACCAAAGAAACAAAAAGTAGTTACAAAGATATAAATACAATCAAGAGAGTACAATTTGGTGGCCTTATCGCTACATAGCGATTTCTTCCAGGCAACCAATGGCGTAAAAGGAAAAAACGTAGAAAAGAGGTAGGTGGTGCAATAAATAAGATTTAAAAATTATACAAATATATAAATATAAATAAAATATATATATATATATATATATATATATATATATATATATAAATATATTATATATAAATACAAATAAAATATATAACATAAATATCTATATAAATATATTACATATAACATCCCCAATTAGTATGAAATACACATTTCATACTAATTATTATTATATTTATATTTGCATTATGTTATTTGTGTAATCTAGTTCAAGTATTAGCATGTAGTTATTAGTAGGTATGTATTTTTTTTTTATATGCACAACCTGTAGTATGTTGTCCTTTTGTTTTCCTTATCCTAAGGTTGCCTGGAAGAGATCGCTACGAAGCGATAAGGCCGCCTATTGAATACTTCTTCTGTCTGTGTTTTTTTTTATTCTTCTTCTGTATTTTTATTTGTGTGCAAATAGAGTTTAAATAAATAATTTTTTATTTATTATCTTTGTAATAGTAGTTACTTATTTATTACTTGTCTTTAGTTACAAATATTGTTTTATACATAGGTTTACTTATATATATATATATATTGCGGAAGAGATTTGTATATTGAAGAGATTCAGTGAGCGGTGGAAGGGCCTAGAGCGGAGCTTACGCCTTACCATTTTGAAGCCCTTCCTGCCCCAGGGATCAGCTTCGAGGCTTGTCAACATCTCTTTTTCAGCTAGATCTCTAGCCGTCCATATTGCCGCTCTCAGCAAAGCGTGTAAGAGCGCTCCTCCTCCATTTCGTCCCGTGAGTGTCGTCGTCGGCACCGGCTGTATTGGCGTCTCACAGGTACGCAAGAATTACGCAACTGTGCTATTTCATCAGACCACCAGTACCCGCCTCTCGGATGCTGAGGACCAATCCGTGTTATGGCCGCGTCACAGACTTGTGACATGACCTGACCAAGCCACTCGGCCTCCTCTTCGACCGGATTTCCGGGTGCACTTGCTGACAACCACGCCTGCCCTGATGCGGCTTCCGGAAATGCCTCGCGGTCCAGACGCTTTATGGACCACCGAGGACTGACCCCTTGCAAGGGTTGGCTAATACGTCGGATACATACAGTGTTTCTACATCTTGCAGAACTTCCCAGCCCTAAATACGGCGTACTAGGATGGAATCGGCAAAAGTCACGTCTACAATGGATCCACCCTGTTGCCGCACGCACGTTTGAACTGAAACACGGTTCAGTACCTCTAGGCCTGCTAAACAAGCCCACTCCTCGAGTGCCTCGACACGCGCATCGGTTGGCGGGGATCCCCAAGCTCTAGATTTAGCATTGAGATCTCTGGCAACGAGTATTCGGCCCCGGTGACTCTGGTCAATCAGAGCTCCGATTTCAACCAGGAACTGCTCGAACTGGGCCAAGGTGTTTGCTGACCTATGAAAACCCTATTGAAGATAAAAGACCGACACCAATTAAACAAGTAAAAATGTTAGTAGAGTTTTCTACGGTGGTGTCGGTAGCTTCAGAGGTGGTTAGATACTATCCTTCCGACTTAGACTAAGCGAGCGAGCTTTTTGTCTGAGAGACACAGATTTTCCTGCTTTTCACGGATTATAATTGTTGGATTAGGAAATTCTTAACCTACCAATGCATACATTTAAAAAATGTGTAAAAACGCATCTAGTACAGCGAGGTTACTATACATTTGATGAATTCCTCAATGACAAAGTAGAATGGAAGCAGCCAGCCTCGCTCTCATCTCCCGCAAGATAGCAAAATGATTGTAAATGTTGATGTTGGAAAAGAGCAACTACTGAGTTTCTTGCCGGCTCTTCTCGGTAGAATCTGCTTTCCGAACCGGTGGTAGAGTCACACAAACATACATACTTAACGTTTCAAAAGTGCTTATAAAGTAGGCCTACTTGAAATAAATGAATTTGAATTTGAATTTGAATTTATAGAGCAAAATTAAGTTCTTGTTACTCTAGTATATTTTTTGCTTCACTAAAGTTTTTTTTATTCCACTACAAGTTAGCCCTGACTGCAATCTCACCTGGTAAGAGATAATGCAGTCTAAGATGGTAGTGGGCTAACCTGTTAGGGAGTATGGTAGTTATACTCCTAATCGATTTTTGACAGCGCTCACCGTTGCGCCAGTGAGGTCGTCAGATTAGCCCTTAACTTAAGATAGTAGCGCGCTAACCTGTTAAGGGTATGGCTCTTATATTAAACCCATACCCCAAATCGGTTTCTACGCGACATCTTTGTTGGTAAGGTGGTAACTAGCAACGGCCGAAGCCTCCCACCAGACAAAATATTTCATAGTATTTTCTGTGAATGTGTCACAGTCGACGCTTTTAAGATGTAGAGTAAGATAACTGTGCGAGTTAAAGAATCAGGATCTTGGACGAACACGCTAAAAACGAAACCGGTTAAGTCTTCGACCTCACGGTTTGACCGCAAACAAGTTTAATATTTAACTACCGAAGTTCGACTTTATTAATCGACTAGATGAAAAGCAGTTTCACCGTTACCTTATCTTATACTAATGTAAATAAAATATACTACGACATTACACACATCGCCATCTAGTCCCAAAGTAAGCGTAGCTTGTGTTATGGGTACTAAGATAACAGATGAATAATTTTATGAATAATAATATACATAAATACTTATAAAATATTGATAAACACCCAGACACTGAAAGACATACATGTTCATCATACAAACATTTTCCAGTTGTGGGAATCGAACCCACGGCCTTGGACTCAGAAAGCAGGGTCGCTGCCCACTGCACCAATCGGCCGTCGATTGGGATATATAAAGCTGAAGAGTTTGTTTGTTCACCGGAAAGCGATGATCTCGGGAACTACAGGTCTACATGGCTATAGGTTATATATCATCACACTAAAACCAATAGGAGCATAGCATCAATTAAGAAAGATTCGAATTCGGGTTTTTTTTTCCTTTTGAAAGATTTTACTGCGTGCGTAAACGTGAAGTTTCGACAAAATTATGTATGACGAAGTTGTTTAACTTTAAAAGTTCTAAAAAATAGTTCTCGATAACATAGGTCTATCTTTTAAGGTTGACTTATACGTGGACGAAGTCGCGAGGGACCTACGAGTAGTACTTATAATATACAGATAAACACCCAGACACTGAAAAAAAAAAAATATTCATCACAAAAACGTTCTCCAGCTGTGGGATTCGAAACCACGGCCTTGGCCTATAGCCTTCCTCGATAAATGGGCTATCCAACACCGAAACAATTTTTCAAATCGAACCAGTAGTTTATGAGATCATCGCGTTCAAGTAAACAAACAAACTCTTCAGCTTCATATATTAGTCTAAGATGAATGAATGAATGAATACACTTTTATTGTAGACCACATAAAAATACGGGAAAAATTATAAAATAATTAATTTAAACGATGTATACAATTTGGCGGCCTTATCGCTACATAGCGATCTCTACCAGACAACCAATGGCGTAAAACGCTGCTCAAGACGAGAGGTAGGTGGTGCATATTAATCTATATATATATATATATATATATATATCAGGCTGCGCTTATTTTGGGGCTAGATGTCGCTGTGTGTATGGTAGCAGTACATTTTTTTTTAATTTAGTGGGCCGCAATGGGTTGATAATATTAATGGTGGTACAGATAATTGTGAAGGTAGATACAATTGTTAATTGGGCATAGAAACATGCCACGTCTGTATACTCTCTTTGTTCCAATAATCCCAGCCGCTTGACCCCACGAGTGGCTGAGTCGGATATTGTGCGGGTGTCAGAGCGGGGTCATCATATCCACGCGATTATGTCGCGAGTGTCACTTGAGAGCGTACACAGGGGGTTAGGGGAGGATTGGAGTACGACGGAGATGCCTCGGTTAGCCGCCGTTATTTTATACTAGCTGGCACTCGCGACTTTACCATCCTAACTTTCATTATTTTAGTAGTACAACTATTTAGCTTTTTGTGCTGGATCTCTATCGCGAATACCCCTGCCTTCCGAACCGGTGGTAGAGTCACTACAAATAGAATCAATTAACGTTTCAAAAGCGATTGTAAACTGGGGAAACTTGAAATAAATGAATATTTAATTTAAACGTTCGTTGGTTGACATGATTATCTATGATGAACCTGAGAGGTATCCTTTTATGTAAGCGTATAGTGGGTTGATTGACCGCGCGTGTTCGATCTCGCGTTATGGAGGGTGCCAGTAAACCAGCATGTTCTCGTTTCTGTCACAGCTCATCCGGGAAAGTATTACCACCAAGCTTATTTCTGTCGCTAAGCAGCATTGTTGCAATGCTGTGTTCCGGTCTGAAGGCACATTAGGCTTAGAACCTGCGCTTCCGGTTATGGACACAGGGCGGCACGTAAAAGGAAGTAAGTATTCCTTGCAGCGAAGTGTTGCTTTTTTGTGGGCACTTCGCTTGACCTACCAATTATAAAAAGTAAAAAATTAATCTTGTATCGACACAACATCGAACAAAAATCATTGAACACGTCACCGAACGCTTTCCATGAGCCGTATGTATACTGTGTATATAATATGTGTACTTTATGAGTGGACCTAGAGCGTGAAACTCGCGTCATCGTGTCCGAACCATGAGGTAGGCTATGTATGTTATATGTACCTACTAGATTATGTTTTCATTTTTATCAGCGGTCCATAAAGATTTTTTTTGTCATTCTATACGATGTTTGATTAATATAAAAATAAAATATTATTCGCCCTGCCCAATCTGGTGGTGTGCCTAGTTTTCACAACGAAAAAAGATATGTTATAACCAAAATTCATTTTATTTGAAGTACTTTTTGAAAAGTCAATTCTGTCTGTTTGTGGTGACTCTACCACCACCGTGAGTAGTTTGACCGTGAGATATTTCCACCAAAAAACACTCTTAGAAGAGTATAAATTGCAATGTTAAATACTGGAATCAAATCCGGTCATGTGACGATCAATGAGAAAACATAAGTACCCACCAACAATTTTTTTTTTGGAATTGGAATATGGTTTTTTTTTTAAAAAAATTTTTAATACAAAGGATCAAAAGGACACAGTTGACTCTTGACACCCAGTGCTTGCCCGCAGTTCGATGTCCAGGCAAGGCCAGGTGACAAAGTGTGAAAGTGAACGTGGTTCGTTAACTTTAGGGACTAGTTGCAATTATCAGCATCAATTTTATACACCGATTATTATCATTATTATTATAATTATCACTCTTTTGTTACATTAAATTTATAAAGTGGGTAAATAATTAAACTTTTGATAACTATAAATTCATATTTGCCAGACATTAATGTTCATGACATTGAGTTGGTGAGTATTTTGATATAAATACGACTGCATTATCAATGCACCGTACTCCCGGTGTCTAAGTCGTTTTTCACTTTATATGTACACTACATCAAGTTAAGAATATAATACAAGAAAAACAGATACATGAAGAAAGAAATAGATTAGGGTTTAATATAACTGCTATTCCTCACAGGTTAGCCCGTTACCATGTTAGACTGCATCATCACTTACTAGCAGGCAAGAGCTAACTTGTGCATAAAAAAAATAACAATAAAAAAGGCAGCCTAATCGAATTGGTCCACTCACAGGGCAAATATTTTTCTAGTCCACCTGCCATAGCACAGTGGCGGTACTACCATACAAGCCGAAAAGCCGGGCTTGCGTTACAATAAATATCTCTTGAATTTTTCTCGACTATTCCGAAATGAAATTAACAAAATAATTAAAACTTGATAGCAATAAGGATATAAATACAATGTTTTAACTTTTCCTTAATAATGTATATACTCTTTGTCTACTTTACTGCAAGCACTACGTTACTCTGGCAGGTAGACTCTGTGGTAGCAACCAGCCGAACGGCGCGGCGCCGCGCCGAACTATCACTATCGCGCTCTTCGCGTGTCTTCGTACGCGATAGGAGGCCCTGCTTTGTCTCGCTCACACTCATTTGCTTATATGGGGCTTTTATTTTACTGCTCTCTCTCATAGAAATTTCAATGTATTTAGCAGAGACAATCTAGATTATTTAATAATTTAGTATGGAGATCAAATGCCAGATTGCGAGTTGAAGTTAGTGAAGATGACCAGCGAGCGAATTGAAACAACTTCACGCGTGTTATTGTTTGCGTTAAAACTAGATGACACTTGACAGATTCCTTATTATTGATTAGTAACTAGTTAGGAGTTTATTGTTGTTTTTTTGAGTTGAATTGTGAATTTTACTGGTTTGTTTTCTTACAAATTATAGAAAATATTGTTAAATTTGAGCTCAATTTGTGTGCAAATTGTTTCTGTGGCGAAATCAAAAAATAATTGGCGAACAACAGGTAAATTTTTGCATATTTTTATCTAATGAAAAGAATGGTTGAAACGCGGCTGGTTACGACATAAATTACCAGGCATCATAAGAATTAAAGAGAGCAGAACTCAAAGAAACACTTGGGATTAATATGATTACTTTTTAATTTTGGCAAACCTTGCATAGAAACTTCTTTATAATAATTCGCGTGTTGACCCTAACCGTAGTGTTTTTCAAAGATTTGTTGATAATGTTTGTCATTTAGACATGTTTCACAACAAGAATGGTGACTTAGAGATCATGATGAGTTAAATTTGTCCTTTAGGTAACTGGGCTTGCTCAAATTCAAAACCCTAGGAACGCCACTGCCATAGCACGGAAACAGAAGAAAGGAGAAGTTTTACCTCCGTTTGACATGGTGAAAACTATATCTTAGAACCAGTACAAAAAATATTCTTATCTAATATAAAAAGCGGTGATCACCTTGTAGGTCGGCCTTCCGGAAGGACCGAGTTCGGTACACACGTCTTATTTTTCGGGTTTAAGCAATTCAACATCACCTTCTTCATGAACAGAGAAGAATGTTTTTCTTCACCGTTCAGTTTGTGAAGAAATTCTTTTCTTCACCGTTCATCGTGATGAAATTTATACGCCTGACAGTTCTTCATAATGTTCTAAAAGGTGTTTGAAGTCTAATCGGCGCTTTGCCAACGCGGTTGAGTACAGCCTAAACCCATCTGAGAGGAATGTAGTGGGACGGTAATGAGTTGATGGATATTAAACAAACAGATTCGTCGTTTGAATACTTTGATGACACAAGTGTGACAAGTGAAAGAAAAAAAAAACTAACGATATCTGACGTCATCAGTCCGAATAAATGTGCTCAGTCCCCGTATAGTTGGTTCGTCAAACAATATGCTATACCTACGCCTAAAGCCCCGCCCACTATCTGCGTTCCTTATGTCTTAAACAACTAACTGGTTAGGCAATTTAACGATGATCTTTCTTTAAAGCTGATTAACTGATTTCCAAAAGGATAAGTTTACATGTCAACCAATTTTAAATTGTACTTGGAAGAATTCGCGCTAATATTATAAACTGGCTATCTCCCACGACCAGTAACCAGAGTACTCCCGAAATCAGTAGGTAGCGCGAAAAATCGTACGCGTGACGTTTTTTCGCGCTACCTACTGGTTTACAAGACGAGTGGAACAGGAAAAAGTCTATGACCTAACGAGTAAAGATACAGCTCTCTTACAGATGTAATGCATAAGAGGTTTCTGGAAGATCGATTAGAGATAGGGAGGAGGTTTTTTAGTCCATAAGCTGTTAGTAGGATACAAGACGAGTGGAACAGAAAAAAGTCTATGGCCTAACGAGTAATGAGACAGCTCTCTTACAGATGTAATGCATAAGAGGTTTCTGGAAGATCGATTGGAGATAGGGAGGAGGTTTTTTAGTACATAGGCTGTTAGACTGAATTCCACTGGCATCATCTGGATGCCTGGTATTCTTCTACTTTTCGAACTACCAGATCATTTCTATCGCGCACTTGCAAATTGTGGAACAATCTCCCATCTGGTGTGTTTCTTCCAAACATCAATCTGGGGTTATTCAAGGGTCGGATAAACAAATTCCTTAAAAGCCGGCAACGCATCGGTGACTCCTCTGGTGCTGCAGATGTTTATGGGCGGCGGTGATCACTTAACATCAGGTGACCCATTGCTCGTTTGCCCGTTATTAATAAAAAGACAACAATTCCCAATGGAGTCGGGCATGAGGATTTTTCCCCTCTCATATAGGAAAGGTGTTATTTTCCGCAGTTATTTTTCTATGAATTTCGGATGGGATTTCATTGTCCGAAGTGACGAGAGCACTATGATATAACATTTGATAAGAGTATCGAGGTTTTCATAGCATTTTTTTCATATATTCTTTGAGTGCGGCATGTACTTTGTCTTATCTTGGTTGACACATATTCCGGCCGCGTGGGCTGCACTCCAGAGCTAGGTACGCATTGTTCGGAGCTTGCAGAGTTCTGCTTACAATATGCAGCAGTCAGATATAGTGTACTTTACTGAAACGCATATGTCTCACACACTATAACGCACATGGTCACTCTAACTGTGACGCACACGGCTACAATATCCGGGACGCACATTGTAATTTTTGTAGTGATGCACTTGAGCCGCTATGCAGGCCGGTATTTAAGATGCCCAGTCTGTAGGGCAATGGGAACAGCAGTCAGAAGAGAATGCAAAAAGTTAAGAACCGCTAACTTTTCATTAGACAATAGCCTGAAAACGACTTCCATATACTCATTACGCCCTGGTACCTCAACAATAATTGGTGATTTTCATCCAACTATACCAAACGAGTGGAGAGAAGAAAATAATGTGTTTAGCACTTTTATGTTTACACAGACGAGTCATAACTCATCAGACAATTGTGAATTTCCGGTTTTGGCTTAACCCCTACATAAACACGTTATGCCTACAATTACATTGATTCATCTAAGATCGACGTTCGTGTCTTTGTATTTTGTTAAAATTTTGTGCAGTACCGAATTTCTCTAAATATCTACCTATATCTCCCACAAGAGATTAAACGTAACTAATCATTGCATTAAAAAAACTACGGCCTTGTGCTCCTATATACCCATCACACCCTGGTATCTGCAAGTCTATACGGAGGGGTCTAACCCGCGAACCCCATTTTGTAGCATATTGGATCTGCGCTCTAAATTTCGAATATGTTTTTTTTTTGAAGCCTTCGCGTCGTTCCAAGTTATTCTCAAGTACTTGTGGTAATAGTGGTTTAAGCCCACCAATCCGTATTGGAGCAGCGTGGTGGACTGCGGCCTTACTTTATCCCTTACCCCTTATCATTGTGGGAGGAGATCCGTGCCCTGTAGTGGGCCGGCAATGGGTCGATATTATAATGATGATTTGTGATGAAGCCCAGTTATTATCACATACTTATGTTAATAGTCGTTAAAGCCCACCAGCCCGCATTGGAGAAGCGTGGTGAGTCTATGCTCGTAGCGATCGATTGAAGCCTGTTTTTAAAAAATGTTGCTTATGTAATGTAGTGTTCAAGCGACGCGATTCGTTCGCTTACCCGGCCTGCTTTATCCATTACGTTGTCTCGTCACTCCAATTAAGCCTAGCACTTTGGGCTCATTACTTTAAAACTCTACACACACACACGTACGTCATACATACAAACATACATGGCACACAGATGTGTGACGCCGCCGCGCCGACACTCTTGTTTGTTTCCCTTTGTGTGAAACATGTGCGGCCGTGTTTGAACATATTGTCTTGATTAAAGTTATTATTAAGTATATCGTAGCTATAAAAACCTACGCCTTTCCTTCGTACCTCGACGTTATGTTATTTGGCCAAGTGCGAAGCAGACTTGCGTACACAGGGTTCCGTATAGGAGTTGATCATCAATAGCCTATAACGTCCAATGGAGTAAAGATTGATGGCAGACGGATTGGTGATCGCAGTAGATGACAGTAGTAGCACAGATTACGCTGCTACCCATTTTCCGTAATATTCCCTTAGTCGCCTCGTTCGACACTGTGGTTGGAGATAGAGGACAGAACTCCTCGGCGGACAGCAGCAAACCCCTTATTTAAGGCTTAGCGATACTAAATACTTTATTTTTTTTAGATCTACAACTAAATTTAATACCACATCAAAAAACAAAATCAAACGCAGACAAAGTCGCGGGCAACAGCTAGTCTTCTATACATTCATAACACCCTAGTTAATGCGGTAACCACGTTAATTCAACAATTCAAATTTCGTCTTCTTTTGAAGAGACGACGAAAACATCATTTTGAATTTAGAAAATGACACCAAACAATGCATGCAATATGGTAAGTTAAAAAACGACAGCTCCAAAAAAAAAAAAAGTTATATCTTAATCAACATTCGAAATTTGTAGGTCATTATTCCATATATATACAAAACAGCTCTAACAGGCAATTAAAAATTGTTCTTTTAATAAATTTGAAATTATCGCCTAAGCATTTATGAAAAATGTCCATAAATCAGATGAGAGCAATTAGAGCCAGCGAACACGCTACGCTATACCCCACCCGGTCATCGAACCTACACTTGACGGCGAGACGGCGGAGTTCGCACTCATCGCGCAGTGTGGAGTGGTTAGTTAATTAAAATATTGGAGAAAGTTACTATACAAAATAAAACTACGTCCGGTGACGTTTGTGTTTTGACCTGTCGACGAAAAACTGCTGACTAAATGTTTTTTGTAATTCATTACAAGTTAACCAATTTCCGTAATAAAATTAAAAAAGTTGCCTACAAATTTTTGAAAATGTTACTCAAAAACGACGGAGTGATAATGTATGTGCGGGTGTGCATGTGTGCGTGCGTGTGCCTGTGGGTGTGCGTGTGTATGCGTGTGTATGTGTGTGTGTGTGTGTGTTCGTGTGTGCGTGTGTGGATGTGTGTGGTATCAAATAAAAGGGCTAGACTAGTAAAATACTACTAATGGCTAACTTGTAGTGCAAAAAAACTTAGGATATTTACCTACGTAAAAATGTACTTTTATGTAGTGTAATATATATTTCAATAAAAAGCGAACTAAAGACAAAAGTTGACAACCCTTATAATTGCAATGACAACATAACACATGAATGTCGGTGCGTTTGACTGAATTGTATTATATAGGAATTTTTCCGATACGATCGTAATCCGTGACCCCGTTTGACCTTAAATGACACACAGCTGATAATATGGTTGACACCGCGTATTCTTTTTTCTTACTTCACTCGGTTGTTTATTTAAATTATTAACAACGGAAAGAATTTTTGGAACAAAAACGTCACTATCATTAATACTGTAACTATATATGTGTTGACATAGTACCAACTCCAAAAAATTCAAATTTTATATTCGATCTACAGTCGAACATGCTCACCACTAGACATCGAGGGCAGACAAAACGCATAATTTGATATTGTCAACTCATCGCATATTTTGTATGGGGATAACAGGTAGCTAGCAATCGGTTAGCAACTGTTGAAAAATAACTGAATCGGTCAGCAAGTATGTCTGTTCGATAAGCCTACCGCCAAACTCTACGTCGTCTAAATGTTTTTCTTAACAAATATAATAAACGTAATCGATAGATAAATAATTATACATAAAACCAACTCGTAACTCACAGAGGGAAAGTGTTTATGTTAATCAATATATTATTATTGCTGTATGTTGATAAATTTGCGTGTTATCAGTAAACACTATATTTTGAACGATAAAACGCTTAAAATCACGTGACGTGAAGTTTTTTTACACAATACATATTTATATCACTTTACTTAATATTGTGAAGACGAAAGTGTACTTACAGAAAAATCCTATTATAATATCAAGGATTATTTAAACGATAAAAAGGCTTGGGTGTGAATTGCTCTAGCTTCATAGCTGAATATAAATTTACTGTGAGATGGTGATAACAAAAAAAAAATACCCGGCTAAGTTTGTTGTGGGCTCTTCTTAGACCAGGGCGCGTTTGGAACCCTCGTAGCTTTAGTTTTATGTTGGCGTACAAAGTTATCACCATCCCCTTACAATTATGTAAACATATACATGTACGCTTCATAAGTGCCTGTGATAGGCCAACATGAATGAAGAATTATTGAATTTTGAATTTTTTTTTTATTTGATACGCGTAATCAAAGATCTTAACGAAATTCAACTCAGATAATTTGCATCCAAAGATTAAATTAAACACTTTTTATGAGAGAATCCCATTGCAGTAATGCTATTATTATTAAACTCTTTATTTGTAAACCACAACAATAACACATATAAAATATAATAAAAACAGAAACATATAGATAGAAGTGGAATACAAAAGGCGGCCTTATCGCTTAATCGCGATCTCTGCCAGGCAACCTTTGTTAATGTTGTAAAGTAGATAAATAATTATACTTTTGATAACTTTATATCGGAAAGATGAAATATTAAATAGGTTAGCAAAACCACAATAATGCTTATTTAATAAATGGATACGCCGTGCCAGATCCGATCAAAAGCCTTGGAGATATCCAGAGAGACAGCAAGTGCCTCACCGTGTTTCTTAATGGCTTCGCCCCATGTATGAGTGGCATTGACGGCCAATTGGCGCAGTTTGCAGCAACCCTGCTTTCTGAGTCCAAAGCCGTGGGTTCGATTCCCACAACTGGAAAATGTTTGTATGATGAGCATGAATGTTTGTCAGTGTCTGGGTGTTTATATGTATATTCTATGTATTTATGTATATTATTCATAAAAAAAAAAATATTCATCAGTCGCCTTAGTACCCATAACACAAGCTACGCTTAATTTGGGGCTAGATGGCGGTGTGTGTATTGTCGTAGTATGTATATTTATTTATTTATACACTAGAAGATCACGAGTAGACCGGTTCTTACGGAAACCATACTATCGGCCAAATATGAGATCGCTTCCTTCTAGATATGCTAGGAGCTTGTTATTGAGGACACGTTCCATAGTTTTACAGAGTATGGACGTGATGGCAATAGGTCTGTAATTGGCCGGGTACGCACGACTTCCTTTCTTGGGTACTGGCTGCACATTCGCAATCTTCAAAGAATTTGGGACTTGAGCAGAATTTAGAGAGAGTCGAAACAGCCGTGTCGGCACAGGAGACAACTCTGGAGCACAGTTCCGCAGGACAACTGCAGATATACCATCTGGGCCACTGGCATTACCTCTAGTTATCCTCTTGTTTTCCTTTATTCTATAAGGTTGCCTGGCAGGGGGCGCTACTAAGCGATAAGGCCGCCTTTTGTATACTGCTTCTATCTGAGTTTCTTTTCATATTCTTCTTCCGTTTATTTTAACTTGTATAGTATAAATCAATAAATAATCAAAATTAATAATATCTATACATATAAAAGGAAGTTGTGTTAAATACACCATTTATAACTCAAGAACGGCTGGACAAATATTTATGATATTTGATTTTTTGGATTTCTCTTAGCCCGGATAGGATAGGATATTACAATACAATATTCTTCAAAAACCGCGGTACGAAGTTCACCGGGACTGCTAGTTATTTATTATAAATAAATAAATAAACTACGACAGTACACACATCGCCATCTAGTCTTAAAGTAAGCGTAGCTTGTGTTATGGGAATGACTGACGAACATATAATACAAATAGTCATAATACACAGAAACACTCAAGACACTGACAATCTATTCACATTAATCACACAAAAATTTTCCAGTTGTGGGAATCGAACCCACGGCCTTGGACTCAGAAAGCAGGGTCGCTGCGCACTGCGCCAATAGGCCGTCGGATTAAAACAATCCCTTAGGTGGTTATTGACTACATACTGTCGTTCCGAAACCGAAAAAAAAAATTATATAAGTCTTGTAAGAGACGCAGCCGGCGCAAAGTTACTTAATCGTTATCAATCCTGAATAAACAAAAGATAGCAAGAGTCCTTGTTAGATTAACCTAGATTTAAAGACAAATTTTAAAGACATGTAATTTGGACAACTTGATCCCGAAGGATTTTTTTTATGAATGATATCGAGTATGCGATATTTCGAATATCGAGACGTAATGACTTCGAAGTGTAGCGGACCTTAGTCAACTCGCTTTAGAGTGCTACCTGGTTGCTTCCTGAATAAGTTTAGACGAATTTAAGCTTGAATCGGTTACTAATTGTGAATATAATACGTATAAAGTCGTCAGATATCCCAACAAGCTCTGTACTGAAAAACGATGCAATAGTACATAGATATATGAAATGTGCTTGCGGTATGGCTGTAAAAATATATAATAAACTACCAACCGATTTCGAAAACATGAATCTTAATATGTTTAAGAATAAATTAAATAAAATGCTTCTCGAAAAATGTTATTATGATGTAAAAGAATATCTATTATAAACTAAATAATTTTAAATATAAATTATGGATCATTATTTCTATTTGGTTATTTATTTATTTATTTACTGTCATTTTTAATTTTATCATGTGCTTGTAGTGTTTATTTTAATTTAATTTGACATTTAATTAAGGTTGATCTTTTTAATATCCAATGAACCAAATTTGCACACTATTAATTTAGTAGAATGTTATGCTCTCTAAAATAACTATATTGTTTACCAACATCTTTATATTGTACAAACGTTCTTGCAAATAAATGATTATTATTATTACGCGGTATCGTACCGTAACGCTTAACATAGTATTATCGGTGGGGTGATAACTAGCTACTTCCTCATCCTCTCGCCGTGTTTTAGAGAAATTATAAATTCTTCAATTGCACTCGCCGGAACCCGCGATTTTTCACTTATAAGACATCACGGCGTTAACCACTGCATCAAGGTCACCAAAAGCAGAGATTAAAAAAAAAAAAAAATCAAAAAAAATGTTTTAAAATCCTCTTATTATTGTAGGCAGTGAAAAAAAAATCAAGATTGCAAAATATTGTAGTAGGTAGTCAATGTCAATTGCCACGTGAGCTAAGTTTAGGGTTGCCAACTGTACTTTAAAATGAATTGATGATCATCATCATCACGTCAACCGATTGACGTCCACTTCTGGGCATAGGTATTTTGTAGGGTGTTCCAAAATCCACGACCCTGGGCCGCTTGTTTCCAGCAGCTCCCAGCGGCTCGCTTGATATCTGTCCACCTCGTTGGGGGCCGGCCTACCCTGCGTTTTCCGGGGGTCGTCATTCCAACATCTTAGGAATCCAACGTCCATCGGTTCTCCGAGCTATATGCCCGGGCTATTGCCCCTTCAGCTTCGCAACTGGCCGATCTATATCGGTAACTCTAGTTCTTCTAATTTCTCATTCGACCACGTAGAGATACCTACTCCATAGCTCTCTCCAGCGTCCGCTGAGTGACTCTGAGCCTTCTTATGAGGCTCATATTATGCGGCAAAGTTTCTGATCCGTACGTCATCACTGGTAACACGCGCTATTCTACTTGATTTGATCTTTAGCACCTTTTTCATCTTTGTAAATGAAGTACTCTAATAATTTAAAAGCGTGTATATTTATTATATTATATCCTTTTCATTATTTATTTTTGTTAGCTTTGTCGGCTCAACCGTTGAACCGATCCTACTAAAATTTGTGCTGACGCCATGTGGTCCTGTGGCCCTATGACGGCGGATCGGAAAACAGTGGTAACCAACTCTCCCCTTCCTGTGGACTGTCGTATGACTTAGGGAAAAATAGTTCGACGCTGTTATATTCTGCCTGTTCTGTTATATTCCCTTAGTCACCTCGTACGATTACCGGCCCACTACAGGGCACGGGTCTCCTCCCACAATGAGAAGGGGTTAAGGACGTAGTCCACCACGCTGGCCCATTATGGATTCCCAATCCATACTGGACCAGCGTGGTGGAATTCTTCATACACCTTTAAGAACATTGTGTAGGACTCTCAGGTATGCAGGTTTCCTCACGATGTCTTCCTTCGCCGTTGAAGCAAGTGATATTTCAATTACTTAAAACGCACATAACTTAGAAAGGTGCGTGCTGGGATTCGAACTCAGTGAAATCGAGCTCCTACCCACTGGGCTACCACCGCTTCATAATTTTATTTGTTATTATTTATTATTTACGCTATCTGCAATGAATATACTCTATTACTTAAAAACAAAAGTTGGCAACCCTAACAGTGGCCTGGCTGCATTGTCGGCGAAGGTCAAGGTCGGCGGCCATGACGGGTCGCGGTGACGTTTATGTTATGAGCTGATTCGTGTCAAATCACCGTCAGCTTCTTATCTGACACACGGCTGTGTGTCAAATACAAGCAGCAAAGGGAGCAGGTGGGTCACCTGCCTGACGACGTTAAGCCGGGTCATTCGCTTGATCTGATATCCGTATCATGATCGCAATTTGTTTATGGCTAAATGATACGCAGTCCGGATACGCCGCGATCGGTTGCGATAGGGATTTATTTGTTTATTAAAAAACTTCATTTCCACACCATTGAAAGTTAAAGAAACAAAAGAGGCGTAGATAAACAAAGACAGAAGCAGTATACAAAAGGCGGCCTTATCGCCTAGTAGCGATATCTGCCAGGCAACAAATTCAGATTACAATATAATTAATATTGAATATATATTTTACCAATACTTCAATTATTGATAATATTCAGATTATTGTCAATACTGTGTGTGAGGTGCCCTCATTGTTGGAACACCGATTATAAACCAAATACACTATAACTATACTATAATATACAGAAACCTGGCACCTTTTTAAACCTGTCTCTTTATGTGGCAGAAAGGGTTGCCACATACAGCCTTTAACTTCAGAGACAACTCTAGGATGACGGCATACAACAAAAAAAACGTTACTTATGTACACGCGTTATAAGTTATACTTCTTTGGCGTAACAAAACAAAAATCTTACGCCTTATTCTACTTTTTTAGAGAAAATACAATAGAAAAAAGGTATTTAATACATTGAAAATTTTAATCTACCGTATTATCTAGTTATCGGACCACCAAGTTTCACTGGACATTAAAATTTGAGAGTTTTGTACAATTGAAACAATTAAATCACCGGAATGAGCCCGAAGACTTGCACAATTAAAAGTGTACAGTGCCAAACCTTTTTTTGAAATACTAAAATGTCGACTATAACTAACTACAGGGTGTAAGTTTTTGTGATTTTAATGCAGTTTTCAGTTATAGATAAAGTTATTAAAGATATTCAAGAGGAAGGTTTATAATGCATGCAAATATTGTAGTAGGTACTGTTAGATTTTTGTACAATTGAAACAAATCACCAGAATGAGCCCGAAGACTTTGGAAATTGAAAGTGTAGAGTGCCAAACCTTTTTTTGAAATACTAAAATGTCGACTATAGCTAACTTGAGGGTGTCGCATTTTGTCATTTTAATGCAGTTTTCTGCAATAGATAAAGAGATTCAAGAGGTTTTAACGCATGCAAATATTGTAGTACAGGTAAGCGCAGCGTTGGTCGACCCCCAACGAGGTGGACAGACGACATTAAGCGCGTCGCAGGTAGCCGATGGTTCCAAGCGGCACAGAAACGTGGAATTTGGAACTCCCTACAAAAGACCTATGGCCAGCAGTGGACGTCTATCCGTTGATATGATGGTGATGATGATTAGTAGTAAGTAGTAGTATAGTAGTAGTATCTAAAAAAATTACAAGAAATTTATAGATGCACGCGTCTAATCATAAGTATAGCAACCGTGCGAAGCCGGGGCAATAAATTAATATAGCTTTTGCCCGCGTTCCTTTTCCCCGTTTATTATGGTTTTTTACAAATCCCGTTTGTTTCCCCGGGATAAAAAGTAGCCAATGCTACTCTCCGTCCTTTCAACTAACTCTATGACAATAAAGATGATTGTTTAATTTTAATGTTTATAAACGAGCGCTTGACTGCCATTACACCTGACGATAAGCGATGATGCAGCCAAAGGTGGACCGCGCTTGCCTAGAAGATGCCTATACACTCTTGATTTGAAGGTACTCATATTGTAGGTACTGGGGAAAATGGAAGCTGGAAGGGCATTCCAGATCCCTCCGGTGCGAATCAGAAACGAAGATGCAAAGCGCTTCGTACGCGCCCGTGGTATATCAACCACGTAGGGATGCAGGTTGTTTGGTTAGGGCTTAAAGTAAGGACAAACAAATGAACAAACGCACTTTCGCGTTCATAATATTAGTATGGTTTTTTATTAAGTAACAGGCCAGCTAAGAGTGTAGAGTGAGTTGAAATTGGAAATGATCATAATTGCGAAGCGAGGTGATCACCGTATGATTCAGTAGACTTAGTGCAAAATTTGCACGCTCGCAATCGACGAGACGTTCTTGCAAACAACTCTGTAACGTCAATGTAAAATGCACCTTATTTTACTCTTTTTAAAGTCGCTAATCCTTTACTTTAGATTTTTGGGTTACAAACGTTCTGTCAGAGAGTCAAGAGTCAAAGAATTTTAGGCAAATTTGAGTTTTAAAGCGATGAAATTAGATTAATTTTACTCCCGTGTTCAAGTGTTTCCATACTCGAAAACGACTCTTCGATTGCGAGCCAGCATATCTTGTACTAAGGCTGCAGGTAGATACTATTGTGACGCATTGTCTTTCGCTCCGCTGCCGACCGCAAACAATTGAAACAAAACCTAATAGATACTTAACTATTTATACCAGCTATATAGATGTTAGATAAGTCAGTCTATAATATCGGATGACAATTTTTTCACTTGAAGTGATGATACAGTCTAAAATTGTAGTGGGCTAACCTTTTAGGGGTATAGCAGTTATATTAAACCCTAACCTAATCGTTTTCTACGCGACATAGTACCGGCACGTCTTTATCGGTAGGGTGGTAACTAGCCACGGCCAAAGCCCAGACCAGACCAGAGAAAATTCAGAAATTATAAATTCCCAAATTTCCACTCCGGCAGTGGTAAATTCACAGCGCATAATGATAACGATAGTGCTTCTAACTTTGTAAGAATTAATTTTATCATCCAGTAGCTGTAATACTGGTCTCTGCTGGACTTTGTCCATGTTATTTATAATATTTTAAATATTTTCTGACGATAAAATGTATCCTGGGGGTAAATTTTGCTATTTCCATGGTAAAACCAAGACAAGTCCAGCACTCAAACCTATAACAAATGCAATTTTTTTATACTCTGTGCATACCAGAGGGTAGTCAGTGGCGTGCACAGGGTTTTTGACCAGGGTATGCATAAAGAAGGAAGATGACATAAAATTGAAGAATCCTTCCCCTATATGAGTTATACAAAAACTTTAGGGTATGCAGTGCTTTTGTGCATGTATGAAGTGCACGCCACTGAGGGTAGTCCATGTTTATTATAATCTTTTAAATATTTTCTAAGGAGAAAATTTATCCTGGTGGTGATAAACTATTTTCATGCAGTCTAACCTATAACAAATGCAATTTTTGTAAACCCTGCGGGCAGCTTTCATCTATACTATGTCCATATGTATGCAAGCTATATGTTTTTCATCAAGATTTGTTCAACAATTGAGCTGAACATAAATGCAATTTTTTTGTTTTTATTAACAATACGAACGATCGCTTGACTACAATCCTGCTGTTAGAAAGCAATGATGAGGTCTAGGTTGGAGCACGCTTGCCTAGAAGAAGCCTATTCACTCTTGCCTTGAAGGTACTCAAGTTATACGTGGCAGGAAGCATAATTGCCGTGAGGGCTTTCCACATCCTAGCGGTACTTATCAGAAACGTGGATAAAAAGGTTTCGTGCGCGTTCATAGAATATCAACCACATAAGTATGCCGCATGCACAGGGTATGCAGATGATATAAAATGAAGTACAGTATATTTCTTACAATGTCTATCCTTATGTTTTTTATAATCGGTACTGGAGATTTTTATAATTTTTTTACATCTGCCCGCTTAGGGCTCCCTGTTTGCACGCCAAAGCACGAACGGCTTGAAGGTCTCAAGATGGTGATGGACCGCGTAGAAATGGGAGTGCAGACCTCGAATGTGACAGAGGTGCAGCCACTGTGTACCCTTACTTCTTTTTTTGTCACGCTTCAACATTGGCGTGCACTGGGTTTCTCACCAGGGTATGCATACAGCAGGAAAATTGCATAAAACGGCTAAAATTCTTCTCATACGAGTTAGAGCTGCTTTTGTGCATGTATTAAGTGCACGCCACTGCGCTTCAATAATCAGGTACCCAGCAGTTCAATCTGACTATTACAAATGCGATAGTGTGTTTATTTGTCTGTCCTTCCTTCCGGCTATAACGTAGCAGGCAGTCAACTTGATATTTGGCATAGAGTTAGAAAAGGCTCAAGAGTCAATAACTCTAGGCTACTTTTTTAACCCAGGAAAAAAAACAGTTCTCACGGGATTTATAAAAAAACCAGTTAGAAACTCTGATAAAAAACGTGGGGGCAACGGCAAGTAGGTTACAAACAATCAAACAAATTAAAAGACACACTATACCTTCCGGACCATAAATTTTTGACTGGAATGAACTCCAAGGTCGTCTTCGACCCCTAGGGGGACCAAGACATCATTCCACTTAACTAACAAAACAGTTCATGATCAAATGTAATGTGTAACCATTGAATGCTGTAGTAGACTATTAATAGGCTGACTATTTTAATATGCAGTGCACATGTGAGTGTTGTAAGACTTGCTCTAATTTCATATCAGCCATTAAACAATTGGGCATAACATTATGATATCTGTTATGGACTTCCTTTTTATAGTCATAGCGGTTTCCTGCGACTTTGTTTACATACAATCTCTACAAAGTAAATTTTTCCTACACTTTCATCTAGTCTAGAAATCTCAATTGACCGCTTCACATCACCTCCTACTTTTTTATTTGGTTTGGTTGGCCCTTAAGGGTTGTTATGACATGTTAATTAGCTTGAAGTCTTCCATATTTGGTAAGTTCTAAAAATAAGCATCTCCAAACAAAACAAATCAAACTCTTATTGTTATTAAATTTGTTAAGACCTAAAGATGTTATTTCTTTTTCATCCAAAAGTGGTAGCTGCCTAATATCCTCAGCCTCAATATTAGATAGATAGAACTGCTCCCCTGCATCCTGATGCTACACCAGACATTATCATCACTTCAACCGATTGAAGTCCACTGCTGGACATAGGTCTTTTGTAGAGAGTTCCAATTTCCACGGCCGTTCCTGGGCCGCTTGTTTCCAGCGGCTCCCAGCGACTCGTTTAATGTCGTCTGTCCACCTCGTTGGGGGCCGACCAACACTGCGTTTACCTGTGCGGGGTCGCCATTCCAACACCTTGGAACCCCAACGTCCATCGGTTCTCCGAGCTATGTGCCCCGCCCATTTCCACTTCAGCTTAGCACTAACTCGCTGAGCTCCGTCGGTAACTCTGGTTCTTCTACGGATCTCCTCATTTCTGATTTGATCACGCAGATATACTCCCAACATTGCTCTTTCCATCGCCCGCTGAGTGATTCTGAGCCTTCTTATGAGGCCCATAGTAAGCAACCACGTTTCGGATTTGTAAGTCATCACTGGCAACACGCACTGTTCGAAGACTTTGGTCTTCAGGCACTAAGGGGGGATTTTGGACGAAAAGATGTCTCGAAGATTAGTAATAATAATAAAATCTCTTTTTTGCTTAATTCAAATGTGTGCAACCTGTAGCATATATGAGTCTGTAACTAAACTAGCAACCATGTCTTTCAGATCAGAACATACCAATGCTGCTTGGTGGCAAAAATAAGCATAACATTAGTAATAGCCAAAGACAAGCTCAATTTCCATACGCAAACTAAAAAATAGCATACTATCTCAGTTGTAATACTGCTTATGACTACACTATGGCAACAACTTCGCATTTCCCAACATTCGGTTATCGAAGTTTCTGAGGGTAATAAGTTTAATATGATTGCAAATCAAATAATATAAGTTCAATATGATTTCTCTGTAAGTAAATAAGTAAATTATTCTTTAAGAGAAATAAATGATTCTTTAACCTGAAGCTCTGTCATAAATTACTAATCAGAAATTTACTTATATAAAACAATTAAGCGTTGAGATGAGCAAGCTGTAGGGTATCTTACTCTCTAATTAATGTTACATGAGTAAATTGAGACTACAGTTAATTATCTGAAACTAACATAAGCTTTTCATGTGAAAAAGACATTGTAGCTTCCGACAAGACTGCACCCAAGCTCTCATGATATCCTGACTATGTTTGAGGGCAAAATGGACTCATAAATACTACACTTTATTTCAGTGATTGGTGTTTTTTTCTGTACAAATGACTAAAATTTGTCTTAAGAATTCTTTTTAAATATCATTATGAGCCCAAATAAAGAATGATAATTATTACATTGTTAAGATGATGACAAGATGTTTAGTGTTTTCACCACATATTTTCTTTTATCATCTATCTTCTATCATATATTTCTATCTTAAATAATTCAAGGCAATAATGGATATATATGAAATGGTTGAGTTAGATAGTTGCCAACATAGGCCAAAATTATATATTTCCATAAGATTTTGTCATTGTAATTAATTCATGACTCAAAATCCACTTTTTTGATGCAATTACATCATCAACAATATTATCTCATCCACTGCAATGAGATAAGATGCTTATAGCCTTACACTTAATACGTGGTAAAACTGCCAGAAGCACTGTTTTAATTAAGATCTTCAAGAGGCATTTCACAGTGTGAGGAACTTTGCTTAGGGAACATTCCAAAAGAATGTATTTTCTGGTCAGCTATGTCCAGTTGATAATCAGAATCTCAGAAGATTATCTTTATATGATTTTGTCATGTTGCAATTCAGTTGAGTCAGAACTGGCTTCCAGCATACTTGTATAGCATTGCTTAAAGCAGTCGCTATTTTAATATTATTGGGGTTTTGTTTCAGAATTGGACATAGGTAACGGAAAACATGAGTGAGTTACAAACCCACGTTTAGTTAATTTTGAGTTATTCAGAACCTTGTGACAAACACTGCATAGTGTTTAAACAAAGGCTAAATGTCTCAAAATAGGTTGGATCTTTTTAGATTACTGATTTCCACTAATAATCCTTACTTTTCAAGGTATATAATTTTAAATTACTGCTTAAATAGATGGTAGTAAGAGCTCAGATCTATCTAAGGTTGATTTCAAATAAAGACAATGTCAAGGATTGTGATTTCAATGAAGAACATAAAAACATTTAACTGCAATATGATGATGAAAATTATTTCATCATACAATATCTGCACACAGCCAGTGTTGATGTTGAGCCAGATGCAAGTTCTATATCTGTGTCTAAAGATTTCATCCTTTGATTTGGACTGTAAACCTTTAACCCACTTGTATCTATGGGAACTATAGTTTTTTCACTTGTTTCTGATCACATGTGACAGTGCAATGTTCCTTGTGTTAATAATTTATGAGATGCAAGCATATAAGGAAACAATATCAAAGATTTTTTGTTTGAAATAATCATTTGTAATTTTAATTGCTTTGTAACAACTCAAGGACGATTCAATTAATTAAGTAGTAACGAGTTATAAGCAGACATAGATTTATGAAGAAACTTAACTCTGCAAGACAAAGAATTTTGGAGTTTTGGGTGTGTACTGAAATTAGTTGTTTTAATATTCAAGGTCGCGTGCGCGTGCTTTTAATTTAAAATCCGACGACGATATGGGACTCGGCGTCAATTTAAATAGAAAATTCAATGCAACGACGTTTATGACGAGGTGCACATAACGTATGCGAGCGAAGTGCCGAAAACCCGTTAGAAATCGCCCATGGGCTTGATTCACCCGCAAACCAACATCAAAGGTTGTTAAACGTTGTGATGATGCGAAAAAATCGAATTTGGAAAGGTATCCTACCTTGTAAACGTCTCCGTAAGTGCCTGAACCAATCCTCTGTATGAGCTCGTATTCATCTTGGGGGTTCCTACGAGATATATCTGAACTTAAAACACCACCACTATGCGCCATAATCACTAGCGAACACTAATCTAACATTTATTTACACTTTCATCTCATTATTCACATAATTAAAACACAAAAACGTCGACAAATAAATTATTTTTTGCAACACAAATTCGACATCCTCTCCTCGCCTGACGTCTGACACCACAGAATAAATAAATAGAAATAAATTGTCACGTCTGCCATTGTGATGAATTTGCCGATGTTGTCAGTAGAAAAATGAAACTAATGCTTTTATCTCACGCTATTTAATGGACTTCGTAATGATAATGGCCTTTGTCATTTAAATATCCGTATTAATATAGGTATTCAATATACTCTTTGAATAGCATTTTACTGTATTATCCTTTTACTATTGTAACTCGCATTTAGTTGGTGGCGTGGTGGCATAAAAGTTTCATTTTAAAATCTTCTCAATGTTATAAATTAACCTCAGTCCCCATCACCATTGCCAAAAGTTGTTTTTGCGTAAATAAACAACGCATATTTTCTAATTTCTTAAGTAAAGTATCTTCATAAGCTGAGAACGTGTGTTTGACACGTAACTCCTAAACAGCTGGACTGATTTAGATGTATAATTTGTGTGTATAATTCATTTCATTCATTTATATTTTGAGTTCCTGGATGGCTTGAAATTACAATTGGACCAGTTAGGTGTCACTGCTTTACTGAGCAGAACGACATCTTCCGCGTCCGCTAGTATATAAATAAGTATGTTCATATTGTAGACAGTACCAATGGTATATCGAGATTAAACCCACATTATAGCAGTATCCAGTATTTAAGTTTTAATTACCATTCTTTGCACAATGGAGCTTTGTTATAACGAAAGGAACTTTTCAAAAATGCCCCACAAATTCCAACAGCAACTCGTGTCCTATACCCTTAAAACATAAGTACGAACTAACGTAACGTTACGTACGTAACTATTATTTAAAAAAAACTGAATTATTGTATCGGCTGCCACTGGATCAAGGTATGCGCAACTAACGCATTTTTAGCAGGTACTAATGTTATACTGAATAATAACATTAACACGACTCTACCACAAAGGGTACGCTAGAGAATTTCAGCTGAACTAATAGCACAATTAATGTCTCACGTCATTCTGTATTTTACCTATGGCATTAAGTTATCGCATATAGAAAATTTCAATGTATCCACTGAAAAGATTTCAAAGAAACACACAATAAAACAAGAGACAAATGTTAAAATGGTATATTTATTACAATCCAATATTTCGGCCGGCATTTCGTGTAACGTGTTACAAAATTTGTTTATCGCCGACTACAATATTTAATAACTTCTAACACTTTATTATAAAATTATATAATCTTTTGGTTCAATCCTTTTTAAGTGCACTTTTACATACGTTACGCCATAGTGACGCAATGACTTATCAAAGCGAGTGGAAATTTACAATTTCCTAATCGAACAATTTTATTCACGTCTGTAGACTTGCATAATGTATATCATGCTGTGTTTACACATAGCAAGCTGTTTAACTGTTCACATTGAAGGTCAATTTTATTTATGTATTTCGATTATAACAGAGCACTTGCACTAACTGCATATGAACCCTATTATACTCTATGCAAAATCCTTTTTCGCTCTGGCAACATTCATGAAATTTCTAGCTGCTAGTTTTAAAGAAACAACTTATTAACTTATCGATGTATATCACATGCGCTTGGTATAAAATATTACAGGTTAAACTCAAGATATTTGCAATTGCTTCAGCTATTTGAAAATAACAAAATAGAATAGAAATGGAATACATAAATCAAAGTAAAATAGAATATAGAGAAAGTTTCTAAGTTAACAGCTAGTTAATTGCATTTCAGTTCATAATATTAAGTCTAATATTTGTTTATGTCCAATGTCATAATTTGCACGCTTACCTGAGTGAAACATTTGATTAAAAACAGTGCAGTATTTATAAATTTAAAGTTATTATTTTAACATGCTTGCTATGTGTTAAAAAAGAGTCCTTTTATACGAGCACATCTAATTAATTACTTTATTCTTCATATGGCTTTAAAAACTCGTACATTAAGGAACGTTTTTCGTATTTGTACAAAATGTTCTATAATAAGGTTGAATTCCTACTAAACATCTGTGATGTAAGAGAAAGTTATTTGATATCTTTATAAAATTTTTTTCTATATCGCATCGCTTCTATAGTGGAAATCCAGCCTTATGATGGGGAATAGATCGTATTATAACAGAATATTTAGTTTATATAAATTTTCATATAATGATTAATGTATGTCTATGGTAGACCTTCTATCTCACAAAGCCTAGATAGTATTACGCAGTTGTAGGTGTAAACTTAGGTTATTCAAACATGTCAACATATACGCACAAATACAACCTAAGCCAAATGTGTCGTGAGCTAAAAGAACTACCCGTAACATATCTATAAAGCATGTTTTATCATGGTTTTTAATGCAATAAATTCTTCAAAAATAGGAAAGTTTTTAAATTTTACAAATCTTTGTTTCATCTTCTCTGCGTTTATATGATTTTATTAAACAATAAATATGTAATAATTCTTTATGGGAAATGGAGATATTCTATTGTTTTGTGAAAGTCTGTAATGGTCATTACTATAGCATAATAATGTTGGACTTCCATAACGGAATCCTTAAGTTCGCCTGATGTACTAATTGCTTGAATGTGTGACATATTGCATTAAAAATCAGATGATATGACTTAAATATGTTATAAACAATTTCATTTCATTGTTATTGCTTTTATTTTTAAATGTATAACAGTTGATAAACATTGTGATATTTCATTAGCTGTGTTGCCATTATAAATTTTTAATATAATATATATGTATATATAGAATAATATATAATTGATTTAGTATAGTAATTTTATATATTGAACACACGTTTAACCCATACAAGTCAGACATAAAAGGAGCGGAGTTTTTATTTTTATTTTACTGTAACCAGAGTTTTGCAAGAACATTTAATTTTAGGGCAAGTTTTTAATGTCATACAGCCTCTTTCGTTAAAGAGCAATCTCGTATTTACTTAACGTATAATAAGATGAGTAATATCACACAATGATTTTATTAATATTAAATTAAATACATATCAAAAATTGTACTTGGAATCGTCGGTTTAATTCAAAATCGTAGTTTTTCCTACTTTTAAGTTGGGCAATTGTTTAAACAGAGATAAATGTTGTGCTGTGTTGATTTATATCTCTTTTTGTAATACAATTTTTTTAATAAAAACTGTAAATGTAATCATTATCAGAGTTGAACAAGTGCTTGGAAAATCAACTTATTTTACAGTAAGTAAACATTAAAATTACAATCGTAATTAATTATAAAATTTACGTAAACTAATTGATAGTTAGTCTGATAATAGCGGTGTGAGGAAAACGGTCAAGAAAGAAAGAAAAGGTTTTAAAATAGTGTTTTTCTTTTTATAATAAATTATAAAAATTTATAATTTTATAATATATCTTTTCCCGTGGAAAAGAAGAGCAATGATTTTAAACCTGTCAATTTAGTTAAGTGATTTTTTAAATATAATTTACACTAATATGGGAAAAATTAAAAACGAGGGTTTAGTGACTTCGCGAAGCCAAAAAGCAATTAATGATATGTATTTTTACAATTTACAATATTACCTTCAGTGTAGATCTAAACACCGCCACAAAACTTAAAATAAAAATTAATTAAGATTTAAACATTATACAAAAACTGGTTACAATTCCGTACGATTTTTCCCCCGAAAACTCCTTTAAAATTACATTGAAAGAAATAATAAAAGAGAAACAAATTGCAAATAACATTTTATAAACGGTTGAACTTTTATGAATTTATTAAATGTATAACCCAATTAGTTTTTTAGGCATAGCCGCTAACGTTTTCCTCTCTTTCTGTCATCAGTAATTTAACATAGGAAAGAAGAAGACAAAAAATCTAGAGAAAAACTATAAATTTTATAAGTAGAATGCACTTGTCAATCGCTCTAGAATATCGTATCCCTTCTACTGATATTTATTTTAAATGAATTAATTTTTTAAAATAAATTAGAAGTTTTCGTCAAGGAGTACTGGTTGTAGAAGTATGAACTAACGTAAAAGTAGCTTTAAATCAAGTACAATAAGGCCCAATTTCGACAGTGCCAGCAACGAAGAGCACTAGGGTTGAAGCCGGAAAGAGTTAAGCGTGTTGTCGCACGCGAACACGTTCATAAACATGAGTCCCAAGCGGATTACAAAACTAATCTGGCACAAACCGATAATAATTCACATGAGTTCAGCCTTTTATACACGGTAAGTTTTTAATCGTCTTACAAAAAGCCACTTTTCCACTTGCGAAAGTGAATGACCTATATTGAACCATCGCGCCGCGTCAGTCACAATTGTCATAGGGCGTTTCTTATTGCATCGCACAAAATTGAAATGTTCTTTATTTTATTGTTTTTTTCAACCATCGGACACATTGATTGGGTCGAAATTGTAAGACGAAAAAAAAAACTTACCACGATAATGAAAAAAAATGTATAAAGATAATTATTATCTCACGACAGTTTTAAACTCTAAAATTGCAAATAACCAAAACACCAATGATATGCCAACCATAGACGCGGCGTTTGTTTTTTAATAATTTTCTTTTCATTTTTTTTGAGATTTTCCATAAATAATGTTATAATAATAATAATAATTCTTCCACCGAATTTTGTACTAAACACTAATTTTTTTATTTACAATGAAACAATCATAGTTTACTTTATTTTATTTGGTAAAAGCGCTTACAGTAACCGGGCGAATAGAAGAAAAATATTGTGTTTTTTTTAATTTAAAGTAGTTAAGTACAGTCGAAGAAAAGAGCGAATTTGGAAAGGATTAGTGTATTTTTTTTTAATGTAAAGGTGTCGTCGAATAACATAACTTTGCCTTTTTTTTGTAACCCCTTTGCCCATTTAATAAAAACAGTTTTCCTTTTTTCAAAATCAAAGTTGCATGGCAAGGCAAAGTTACCCATCTCGACTGTACTAAATATACTAAACAAGGCAAAAAAAATATCAACCATGCTTTGGCACTCTCACCATACAAACTCAGTCCATCCTAGCTGTAGGTTTAGAAAAAAACTAAACCGATTCTAACGTAACATTTCTACGTTGTTGCATGTTTAACGACCTCTCTAGAGCAGCGGTGGCTGGAGGTCGGGGTTTTGATTCCCGACTGGGTAAATTTGGGAATTTATAATTCCTAACTTTGCCCAGGTTTGGTCAGGTGGAAGATTTTAACAGAGGCTACCATCAAAACCGTACTGCTATAGTTCCAAATGGCCTATTTTTTAATCTAATTATATCTTGAATTAGAAACTGTTGAAAGTAACCTCGGTTGACAACCGAGATGACGTCATTGGCACTGTATCCCGGCCGGCAACTGAGGTAACTTTCTACAGTTTCTAATATAATTAAATAGGTCTGGAACTTAGCGCGTTACCATCGAAGACAGCATGGTCACTCACCATCAGGTGACATTGTAGCCAGGCGAATATAAATAGCCCTACAGCTAGACTGGGTACACGTAAAAATTATATAATTTAGATAATGAAGATGGAAGTTAACTATTAATTGCATTCAATTAAAAATCAAATTTACAAATTTAACCTATTATTACTAAGATCAAACAAATATACACACAAAACTAACACGGCGCCCTTATTCGCTGTGACGTAACAATTACAAGAACTGTCAAAAGAAGTCTAGAGCTGTCAAATGACAATGTCATAAATCATGGCTGTTCAACTCAACGGACTACAAATTTTTATGGAATTCAACTAAAAATTTATTATAAAACGCTCAGGGTAGTGTTGAAAAATAGAAGACCCGTATTTGTAGTTTGACTATAATAAATACGAGTTAATTAGGATTTTTTAAGGTCGGCTGTTATATAAATTTAAATATAAGAATTTCGGAACCGACAGGATTTGAACCTGCGACTCTGGCAATCGCAGTCCGCGCTTTACGAACATAACTACGGTTCCGGTACTGCCCATGCCGAAATTAATTCATGCATTTCTATCAGCCTTATAGCAACTGCCAATGTTTAAGTAAAAACAGTTAAATAAAAATAAAATAATTAATTCTGGGCAGTCATGAACATTCTCACAAGTAATGGAGTCTACTGTAGGTGGGAATTTAGTTGAAATTGATTCTTCCCTTTTGCACGCAGACTCCAATGACTGTTATTAAAACTGTTAAGTATGTAATTAGTCATCTAATGTAATTTGATTACATAAATT
This sequence comes from Pararge aegeria, assembly GCF_905163445.1. Taxonomy (NCBI): domain Eukaryota; kingdom Metazoa; phylum Arthropoda; class Insecta; order Lepidoptera; family Nymphalidae; genus Pararge; species Pararge aegeria. Next base: position 8,776,844 of record NC_053204.1, on the reverse strand, counting down.
GAGTCCAATCAAATAAATATCGCCTTAACTATGCTCTTGCTCTGCTCTGAAAAACAGTACAGTTTTACGACAGAAAACAAATACTTAATTTACGGTACAGTACAGTACAGTCGCGGAGTTTTAATTTTATGACGTCAAAATAGCTCGGCTCTGACATTATCGACGTAACAAATTTAAGTTTTATAAGAGTTCACGATATCAAAATATGGAGTAGCGAATAAGGGTCCGGGCCAACACACTTTGTCGCGTACACAAATATCCTGCGTCGCCATGTATTGGCCGTACACCACTCAACGTGGTCCTTCGAGCCGGATTTAACCAGCAACCTATGGATTTCTTACTTATAAAAACATTACAACCAAGATTTAAAAAAATACCTTGAATGAACAAAGCTTTTTTTAACTGAAAAGAGATCTATTGTCACCGTTCTGAATGCTTCTAATCATAAAATTTTAAGGACCTATTGCCAAACGTTATTGTAGTCAATGCTACAACGGTAACAATTAAGGACCTATTGCCATCCATTGTTTTAGTCAATGTTGATTCTTCAGATTGACTAGCCCCCTTTTTTGGTTGTCAAATAATCAGTTCTGTTCATTTATCCAATGAAAGTAATCATTTAATTTTTTTTTCTTTAATCATCATTTTAAATATTTCAATTAAGCACGGCAAACAGTGAAAATCCTACAACCGAGTCGAAAATTACAAGCGATATAAAAAAATACAGAGATGGCAAGACAAAACAGTTTCGTCTTGGGTCTATAACGCTATACGATTTTGCGATTCGTGAGTGACACTTAACCATTTACATTCAACTAAAAACATTTTTCTTTGATATATTAATTTCTCCTTAAAGCTATTTTCGAGAAGAACAAAAAATAATCGACATATTAAATATTCCGGTGGAATTACCACAATGTGTTTGGCAATATGATCGGTATAAATTAGTTTCACGTAGAAAAATAATATTTGAATTCCAAATCCTTTAGGATTCAACCTAATGGAGAAGAATTAAAGTGTTTTCTGAAAGATATTACTACTAATTATGATTAGAAGGCAATCCAAAAAAGTCCAGAAAAAATCAACGAGTTATGTAGTGGTCATAAGGATACCTAAAAATTTGTTTTTTCAATTATTTCCTACAGGATGAGGTGGTGCAGCAGTCACGCATCCAAAATTATCCTATTTTAATTAATTATTAATTTTTATCTACTCCAAAAATACATAATAACCAACGACGAAATTATTATTATTAAAAAGAAAACGCATGGTAATAATAGGGGAAAAAAATAAGTGACTTAAAAATTAATAGTAACATTAAATAAAAGGATTAAAATTAAAAAATAAAATAAAATAAAATAAAAACAGGTAAAAACGTCCAAAACGTGATATTGTCGTGGTGATGCGATGAAAATTATACGGTGCGAAATCTATTGTTAAGTTAAAAAAATCATAAGAGAAAATATTAATTTAAATTATTTATGTGGTAACTTTATCAATGTTAACAAAACATCCGCCATTTTGGATTTGTTATTTATTTAAACGATCGCATCGCATCACAACAACCATCTCAAAGAAGGACGCGATGCTAGTTAATTTAATTAATTAATTTCGAACTACATTAAGGCAGCTAACTAGAGGAAATATAACTTACTCTTTTGAATAAATAATTTCTTTTTTTCCATTTTACTATTATTTATTTATATGTATAATATGCATGAGCAAGCGTCCATTTTGTTTTTTTAAATATTAATTATATGTAATATGTATTACTGAATCACTATCTGTCTCGTTTTATTTGGAATTTGTCGAGGTTTATAAATACTGTGACGCCATATTGGTTGTTTTTTATAGTTGCCAGATGATGTCACAGGATATAAAGGATACAGATCCCGTCGCGAAAGTTTTTTAGACTCTACTGACTACACAATATTAGATTCAGCTGCAAAGGTATTATTTGAGGAGTAACGTAACGGATTTTTGTTTGGTGCTAAATACAAACAAATCCATCGGTGCTAATTCTGGTGTACACAAATTTCTTTACAAAACTGTTAGGTCTGAAAGTAGATGTATTCTTTTCTTTGTGTTCTATGAAGAAAAGGATAGCAGTCATGTACATCTGAAAATAAGTTTCTTTCAGAGATTTTTGTCAAACAGATTTAGCACCGTTATTTCGAATTCACTTTTAACATTGATGTATAATCTGTGGACCATTACACATAGCGTTTAAAGCACACAATCAAAACAAACCGAAAAATGCAAAGCTTTCGATATTTAAACTTTCGCGCCGCGTACTGTATCTAATGAGGATAACAGAGGGCGTTAGTTAGTCGGGACTTTACAAAGTTCTATAAAAATGTCGGAGCTATAGTTAAGTTAGGACGTTTCACCTGCGCGTCGCACGTGTTCGTACGCTGCGTACGGGCGTCTTTTTCGCTTTACTTTGCTTGGGTTTAGCTTTTCGTTTGTTACGTTTAGCTTTGGTATTCGATGTTTTTGAACGCGTCGAGTCAACAGAATTGACACGACGGTCCGATTCGAAAGAGAAAGCAGGTATAACACTCTTCACTTCGGAGGGAGATAGACTGATTTCTAACCGCCTACTTCTAGAGCGGGTCATTCTAACGTTTTGCGATTCTTCCGTCTCTATTTTCTCTAATTTCAATGGTGGTATATTTCGTTTCGCTTTAACGACTTTCCTAGTTTCACCGCTACTTTTCGACCGTCGACCGTTTTGACCTTTCTCGCGTAAAACCGGTTTGTCGACGACGGTTTCCTCGTACCTACGTTTCCTGGTGGTTCTGGTGACTAACGTTTTGTCGTTCTCTATAGATTCTTTGGTTGCTCTAGTAGGTTTCTCTGTGTCTATTTTCGGGACCTTCCTGGGTCGTCCCCTACCGCGTTTGTCAGGCGTTTTACTGCTTAACTGTTTGGGACTTGTGGCGCCGTTAACCTTTTTCGACGATCGCGTATCCATTTTCCTACGTTTCCGCGGCACGGGAGATTGCTCCTTTTTAGTTCTACTAGTTTTGGGGAACGCTATTTCCGTTCCTTCCAAGCCCTGACTGCTTTCTATATAAATATACTCGTCCAATTTAGACCTAGATTTCGCGTATGTCTTTTCTACGGGCTTGACTGAAGGTACTTCATCGCTATCGTCGAAACTTGACTCCGGGTGCTCATTATTCGGAGTATCCAAGGTGTTAGCTTTAATAAGTTCCACGTCATTCTCTATAGAGTTTTTGTTCATTCTATTCTTCAAATTGTTTATGGTCTCTATTAGGGATGCCTCTTTCGACTCGTCCGTGTCCATGGGTAGGTCGTTTTGTGTCGAGGTGCCGGGTTCGGATGTGCATGATTTGCGCTGCTTGTTTTTGCTACGCCGCTTATAGAGATCCGCTTTTGTCATGTCCTGAAAAAGACGAATTTCGTAAATTGTAAAAAAAAACGTGGGTAGTTAAAATGTTACCGACAAAGCCGCATTCCGATACGATGCCGCGTAGACACCAACTAGAGGTATGTGTTTAATATAACTGCAATAACCCTAACAGGTAAGCCCGCTGCCATCTTACACTGCATAATCACTTACCAACATTTGATACTACCGTCAAGGGCTAGCTTTATAATATTAAATATGAATATTTTTATGATTAATATACATACAAACTACCGGCGGTGGAGTCACTCACTACAAACACACAGACTTTTGATTTTTTTTTTACTTATAATATTGTAAATATATATATAAACCACCCAGACACTAAAGAACATTCATATTCATCACACAAACAATTTCCAGTTGTGGAAATGGAACCCACGGCCTTAGACTCAGAAAGCAGGGTCGCTGCCCACTGCGCTAATCGGCCGTCTAACTTAAAACTGAAAACAACTGGCTAAGTTAATTACAGACACACGAGGCTTGACACCTACGCCTCACTTAGGATGGCCACAGGGCGGCATTTTGCAGGGAAGTGATCCTTGAATGCCTTGCGGAGCTCTGTTAATATGCAATGGTTTCCAAGTCGGTCATCTACTTGGTTGATCAACTTTCATCGTCATCATCATCAACACATTACGTGCACAGGGTTTTTGACCAGGGTATGCATAAAGAAGGAAAATGGCATAAAATTGAAAAAAACCTTCTCCTTTTTTTTCCTTCTCCTTCTACAAAAATTATAGGGTAGGCAGTGCTTATGTGTATGTATGAAGTGCACGCCACTGCCGGCCAACTACATGGCACAGGTTTCCTCTCATAATGCGAAGGTAGCAGATATTGGCTAGAAGCAGGCGTTACTTTGCTGAATTCCATGATATACAATGAAAATTGAGCTATTTGAGTTTTCTTTTTTTTAATGTTTTCGCTTTAGACTACAGTTTGATATTGTGTTATTATTTTTAGATTTAGTTGAGTTTATTTTTAATTTTTTTTTTTACTTGTCACAACTTTTTTAATGCTGTTGTAAATAAAATCGATTCTAACCTACTTACTACAAAAACACATTGCATAAAATAAGCCTTAATTTTCTTTGTCCACCACGCTGGCCAAGTGCGGATTGGTAGACATCACACGCATTTGAGAAGATTACGAAGAGCATAATAAGTACATATTTGAAAATTTAATTTATCTCCATAAAAATATAACAAAATTTGAAAAGAAAATGGACTGTTACAATATTAATTAATATTAGAAGCAAAAATAAACTCGTTATGCAGTTTACTAGGCTAAACAGTATTTCAAATTCATTAAATAAAAAAAAATAAAAAAAAAATAGTTTATTTGGGTAAATAAAATTACTTTAAATGAATTTAATTCAAGGGCAATTGTATACTATTTTATAACACATTACCAAATGAAATCTTTGAGATGTCTCTCAATAATATATATAATATAATATTAAGGATTACTTAACGATAAAAAAGCTTGCTTGTGAATTGCTCTAGCTTCATAGCTTAATATAAATAAACTGTGTGATGGTGATAACAAAAAAAAAATTACCCGGCTAAGTTTGTTGTGGGCTCTTCTTAGACCAGGGCGCGTTTGGAACCCTCGTAGCTTTAGGTTTAAGTTGGCGAACGAAGTTATAACCATCCCCTTACAATTATGTAAACATATATACATGAACGCTTCATAAGTGCCTGTGATGGGCCTACATGAACAAGGAACATTTGAACTGTCAGGCGTGCAGGTTTCCTCACCTACCCTCTATTTAAAAAAAAATAAACACAGGGCGTCGTGTTGTAAGACGTGCGTGTGACTTGAGTGAAGTGTTGCTCTGTTTAGAGGCGAGGGTTTTCCACTTCGACACGGTCCGCCAATTATAACTTTAAAAAAAAACCTGAAATGAAAACTCCTTGATTACAAACGGGACACTCACCTCAAGTTTAAAGCTGTTAGCGGCGGAACAGCTGACGCCCAATTCCAGCAGGAGCTCGGAAACCGTCAGCCTCTCCGACGGCTCCACCGCCAGAAGACCGGACACTATACGCTTGCTCTCGCAGGATATACCGTCCCACACTTGACCTGCCAGCAATATTTACACGTCTTAACGTTTAAACAAGATGAAAGAAAAGGACGGAGCTAGACACAACAAGAACACAAGATAGAAAAATCTATCTAGTGTAATGTCGTTTGGGATCTTGTTATGGGGCAGAGCTGCTGATATAGAAACTATATTTATACTATAGAAAAGAGCTGAGAATCCCTTCGTGCCAAATTTAAAGAAATAGGTATACTTACAGTAGCCTCGCAATATATTTATAATAATATAATCTTTATTAAACTAATCATAAGTAATTATAAACAAAAATTCGATATAAACAGTCGGCTAACTAGAAACTGACATAAGGTAATATTAGATCTACCTATACCTAAGTTTGTTTAATACATTGAAAAACATTTAACAAATCGTGGTTACTACACGATTGATGAATTCCTTAACGATAAGGCTGCTTCTAAAAATTCTAAAGATTTTGAAATTTTAAAATGATGTTGGAAAAGAGCAATCTGCTGAGTTTCTTGCCGGCTCTTCTCAGTGGAATCTGCCTTCCGAACCGATGGTAGTCACTACAAACAGACTGACTAGACGTTTCAAAAGTGCTTAAAAATTAGGCTTACTTGAAATATTCATTTATTTCAAGTAAGCCTAGTAAATTTTGAGTAAACAACTGCCATTGTTTTTGAGTAAACAACTGCCATAGTTTTTACCGAAAGAAATCAGATACAGCCCTAACATCACATGCAAAAGTAAAATTCAGTGACTGCTGTCACTTTATTAGGTACTATGCGCGTCTCGGTCTTTTATCTTCAATAGGGTTGTCAAAAGTGAACACTTAGTTTTGAATTAGTTTGTATGCTTCATTTGATTTAATGTTTTTACAGGGTGAATTCTTATTCAATATATTTATACATACTTCAACGGTATTTCGTAATTCGGTTTCATGTTGTATACGCGGTATACATATAGCTCATGGTAAACGTTCGGTGACGATGACGCGAGTACCATAATTTTCGTTCACCCGCTCCTTACTCTCTTTATCTGGTGGGAGGCTTTGGCCGTGGCTAGTTACCACCCTACCGACAAAGACGTGCCGCTAAGCGATTTAGTGTTCCGGTACGATGTTGCGTAGAAACCGATTACGGGGTATGATTACCATACTCCCTAACAGGTTAACCCGCTACCATCTTAGATTGCGTCATCACTTACCAGGTGAGATTGCAGTCAAGGGCTAACCTGTAGTGTAATAAAAAAAAATCTTAGTCGAATACAAAGATAGCTCACCTTCCAAAGAGAAACTACCGCTTCTTATCCTATCCATGAATGCTGTGACGGGCTCCTTTTTTGTCGACGGCTGGAATGGTGCCTTCCCGCAGAGTAGACAGTACTGAAAAAATATATATATACATATATACAATCTCTTAAACCATTATTGTGACAACCTTCTTCCAGACAAGTTAAAATTGCTGTACGGGCCAAATACTTGCGAGCAGCGGCCGGCAATATTTATATGAAAATTCACATCTGTTGTGATTTAGCGGCCAAATAAATTACATCGTAAGAATTTGACGGCCGATTAGCGCAGTTGACAGCGACCCTGCTTTCTGAGTCAAAGGCGGTGGGTTCGATTCCCACGACTGGAAAATGTTTGTGTGTTGAACAGGAATGTTTTTTAGTGTCCGGGTGTTTATATGTATTTTATAAGTATTTATGTATATTATTCATAAAGAAAATATTCATGAGTCATCTTAGTCCCCATAACGCAAGCTACGCTTACTTTGGGGCTAGATGGCTATGTGTGTATTGTCGTAGTATATTTATTTATTTTTTATTATCGTGTACGATCTACAAAAAATCTGCATATTTAAACATACGTACAAATTTTATAGTTCTTATTAAAGTATTGTTTGTTACCTTGGAGGTATATATCAAATTTATATATTTTGTTTATCACAAAAAAGGCTCATTTTAATATAGGCATCGGCGGCATCAGACCCGTAGCTTAGTGGTAAAGCACTTGCGCCCCGATTGCCAAAGAATCGCAGGTTCGAATCCTGTCGGTTCCGAAATATTTACTGGCCAACTACAGAGCACGGGTCTCCTCCCACAATGAGAAGGGGTTACGGCAGTAGTCCACCACGCTGACCCAGTGCGGATTTGTGGACTCCACACACCTTTGAGAACATTATGTAGAACTCTCAGGTATGCAGGTTTCCTCACGATGTTTTCCTTTACCGTTGTAGCAAGTGATATTTTAATTACTTAAACGCATATAACTTAGAAAAGTTAGAGGCTCGTGCTGGGATTCGAACTCGACCCCCCGAAAGTGAGGTCAAACTCCTACCCAATGCGCTATCACCGCTTCCACACCGTGGTTATTTATAAAAAAAATATATACTTACAAAAATAACTCCAAGACTCCAAAGGTCGCAGCCGGAACCGTAGCCCGAAGCGGCGGAACCTCCTCGGATACATGAAACAACTTCTGGCGCTGCGTACGGCAAACTGTCGAAAAATACATACACAGGTCATTTAGTGGCTAAAAGCAGTAAACACTTGTTTTTTTCCACGTCACTTAGTAACTAAAAAACACTAGTGACTTCTTTTTTCGTAGCACTTAACAATTATTCATTACAAAGTCAACATCTCCTGAGGATGCTCCGGTGTCGGGGCGAAACGTGCGTCGAGGGTACACTGCCGAAGACCTGTTTAGTGTGGAGTATAAGGATTGAAGAAAAAATTATAATAAAATAAATAAATAAATATACTACGACACTACACACATCGCCATCTAGCCGCAAAGTAAGCGTATGCGATGGATTATTTTTTAAAATAGTATACATAAATACTAATAAAATACAGATAAACACCCAGACACTGAAAAACATTCATGTTCATCACACAAGCATTTGCCAGTTGTGGGAATCGAACCCACGGCCTTGGACTCAGAAAGCAGCCAATCGGCCGTCAATATTATAAGTTACACAATACAGATTCTCCTGCTTTTCGCGGACTATAGCAAATTAAGCTTAATTTTCATAATATATCATGGATTTCCGCAAAGTAACGCCTGCTTCTATTCAATATAAACCGTTAAGGGATAAAGGTTTGATCGAGGTACCTGAAACACGGGGTCATCATTCGCTGACGGTCGTCCACGCAATCGGGCATCCGCCGAGCAAAGCCGAAGTCCACGACCTTCACTTTAGCTTCGTTCAACCTGCAACTGCTTAGGAGAATGTTCTGGAACAATAATAATAAATAAATATACTACGACAATGCACACATCGCCATCTAGCCCCAAAGTAAGCGTAGCTTGTGTTATGGGTACTAAGATGACTGATGAATATTTTTATGAATAATATACTTAAATACTTATAATATACAGATAAACACACGGACACTGGAAAATACATATGTTCATCACACAAACATTTTCCAGTTGTGGGAATCGAACCCACGGCCTTGGACTCAGAAAGCAGGGTCGCTGCCCACTGCGCCAGTAGGCCGTCATACATTCATCGTTTTCAATCCTGTTTATGATCCCACAGCTGGGCAAAGACATCCGATCCTGTAAGCCCCAGGAGAGAGATATGTCCATCCCAAAACACGTTTATCTCTATAGAAAACGAGTAATAAATTTATCGAGTTACCCATTTAAGTGGAATGTTCTCAAATAAATTTTCATCCCTATTTTACATCCATAAGGGATAATTAGGAAAAAAACATACCCACTTATACAGGCATTTTAATTCACACAATAAAACAAAATAAAAGTTGTAGAAATATTGCACTTTCATACATCCCCTCAAAGCCCCATTTCATCCCTTAAGGCTTGGAGTACAGTTAACCCTTCTTCTCCTGGTTATTTGTGTGAGCGTATAAAGCTATGTCTTCCGCCTGCGAGACCCTTGCGGTCTTGCGTGTCAAAAAATCCTCTTGATGTCCCTTCATATAATACTATTTTCTTCCAGAAATCTTTCTCCTTTAGAACTTACTACCAGAACATATTAGACACTGCCGATCGGTGCACTCTTTTAAACAATGTAAAGGAGCATTATCTATTGTTGTCATAGTATATTTATCACTGTTTACTTATTATAGATATATATTTATATTATATAAATATTTATTATATTATTTGTATGTATTTTGTATATATAGTATATTCAAATGTTATTGTATTAGTATGTAGAATTTTGTTATTATTTAGATGTATTAAATATACTTAGTAGTTATGAAGTATATTGTACCTTTATTTGACCTATACCACAATTAAATCATCTTACTCACATCCTGGGGTAGCTGGAAGAGATCTCTTATAGAGATAAGCTTTCCTTTGTACACTTCATGTATCATATGTTCACAATCACATAATAATAAATAATAAAATTTTGCTCAATAATAGGAACATATAAAGTGCAGAGAATTATTACGAGGTTCCATCTTGACCTATATTTTTGAAAAGTACCAGGACCCCATAAAACAAAAGGTTAATAAAACAAAACTCACCTCAGGTTTAAGGTCTCTATGCACTACGTTCCTCGCATGCATATGCCGCACGGCGAAAGCTAGTTGCACTAATAACCGCCGTGCGACCCTCTCTCCGGCATTTCCTAGTATCGAGGAGAGCTCTCCGCCTGACGCTAATTCAGTAACTATGTATGTAAATGCCTGAAAAAGAAAAAAAAAGAGTTATACCTCTTCATAGTTCTAACACTATCCCCGTATTTAACTAGACCCTAGCATAACTGTTACAGCAAACAATACCATATTTGCAATACACTTTTTTTTAGTGTTTTTACCTACACTTGGAGGAATTATTAGGCGAGCCGTAACTCAGTTGGGAAATGGCTCAGGCCGCGATTGCCAGAAAGTCGCAAGTTCAAATACTGTCGGTTCCGATTTTTTTTAAATGCAATCTAAATTATAAAAGGTTAACTACAGAGCATGAGTTTCCTCTCAGAGCGAGCAGGGTTAAGGCCGTAGCCCACCACGTTGGCCAAGTGCGATTTGGTAGAATTCGCACGTCATCAGTGGCGTACACAGGAATTTGGTCTAGCGTATTCATAACGTAAAATGGCATAAAATGGCATAATCCTTCTCGGTTGCCAGTTATATGATAATGTTAGGACAGGGCAGCGCTTTTGAGCATGTATGAACTGCACGCCACTGCACTGAGAACATAACTCTCACTCTCACGTATTCAGGTTTCGTCACGGTGTTTTCCTTAACCGTTAAAGCAAGTGATTTTTTTCAATGTCTGGATGGTTACATGTTTCTAATCAGTATTTATGTATATTAATTATAAAAATATTCATCACTCATCTCAGTATCCATAACACAAGCTACGCTTACTTTGGAGCTAGATGGCAATGTGTGTATTGTTGTAGTATATTTATAAAACAAAAACGTCAACATCTTTACGTGTTACTTTTAACCTTTTAACTTCGAACCCCTTAGGGATTATATTTTTGTAATTTTTCACGATGAATATAAAACGGAGGCGTAAATATAAAACAAAATTTGTTTCAGAATGCAAGAGTAAAGCCTATAAGCTTTTTAAACTCCCGATTATCGGAAAGCTCGGTAACTGATAAATCCAATATCCTCTCAAGTCATTAGCTTTAATTGTTTGTGAAATAATCGGCGGTGGCGACGGACAGTTTAATTTTTGAGCATTTCACTACGGAACCCAAATAATTTTATAAGCTTACCGAATCGTAGAAAACTTCGTGCAGAGTGATGATAAACGGGCAGCCTTGGCAGGCTTTTAATAATTCTATTTCTTGTTTGACGTCCTTCTTCTGTGATGATATTATCTGGTGAGGGGAAAAATAGTACATTATGCATCTGGTTTGGTTACATTGCGTTTACAGTCGGGGCGGTATTAATATTATTACGTCATCATCATCGTTAATAACACATAAAGCCACGGGTCTTCTCTCAGAATGAGAAGGTTTTATTCCGTATTCCACCATGCTTGCCAAGAGCGTCTGGTAGTCTCCATACGCCTTTGAGAACGTTATGAAGAACTCTAAGGCTTGCTGGTTTCCTTATAATTTTTTCCTTTACTGGTAAATGCATGTGATATTGAATAGCTTAAGTTAAAAACGCACATAACTCCGAAAAGTGGGTAGTGCGTGCCGGGGATCGAACTCACTAACCTTAACAGCATACTCCTTTCCGGTCTGCCGGAGTATACATTTCCGGCATACAGCGTAAGACCCATCACCCAATAGGGGCGTACCTAAATCCACAGCGTACTTTTGGAAAAACGGTGAATCCTGAACAGAAAACAGTGTCATTAGATCATTAGGTACCAGGGCACCATAACCTAAAAAGCTAAACAACTCCCAGCTAGATAAAAATATGATAATACAAACACATATAGACAAGTTAGGTTATATGAGCTGCCTAGTGAAAATCTATTGGTAAATTAGAAGATGCCTATTGATTGGTAAAAGGTAAATGTATGCCTAGTATACATTTACCTTTATATATTTATATAATTTTCTCTAATTAGGCGTTATTTACTTAGGCATATCCTTGCCCGTCTTTAGTGAAAACGGGTTCTAAAAAAAAGTCTGCGTCAGTATATTTCTGTCGTTTAAAGGTTGATAAAATACACCGACGAAGTCGCGGAGGGCCGCTACACAATTTATAACTCAAGAATGGCTGGACCAATTTTTATGTTATTTGATTTTTTGGATTCCTCTTAAACCGGAATAGGATAATAAGTATTAAAATATACCATTCATAAAAAAAAAAGATCCGCGGTACGAAGTTCGCAGGGACAGCTAATGTATTTAAAAAATGAATGGCGACTCTGTATAGATGTTTGTGATCATTATTACCTTGGCAACCCATCCTTTTAATTTTTCGTGTTTCTGTCCCGTCGCCTGCATCCAAATCTGATCAGAGATTATGTTCTCCGAGAAGAGTATACTAGGTGCTACGTATGAATATCCTGTAACAAAAATATACGCATATAAAAAAGGAGTAAAGTAATACTTAGAAGTTATGGGGAAATCTCAGGTTTCCTCAGGAAGCTCTCCTTCACCGTATATAAAATTGCACAAGACAGGAAGCAATTAAGCAATAACAGAAATTATTTTACGAATGGTGTCAGATCTATTAAGCGGTCAAATTTTCTTGGGCTCGACAAGTGTTTCAAGGCGGTCTTTGACTTTACTTTGATAGCCCGCCAAATATCTATAGTGATTATTTTATTTCTAACTAGCTTCTGCCCGCGACTTCGTCTGCGTGGACTTTAGAATTGGGTCTAAAGCTTTGCTTGTTAACAATTTTAATCCAACTACGGGAACTATACGAGAGATCGGTATAGAAAGTACATATCCTTTTCCACAGCATACCAAATTTCAAACTGTCTGCCCGCGGCTTTGCTCGTAAACAATTTTTAATTTTCCTTCAGGAACTACTTAAGGAATCGGGATAAAAGGTAACCTTTGTTCTTTTCCCAGTTAACACATGCATGCCAAGTTTTATCCAACGATGAATTAAAGAAATTATAAATTACACCATACAGATTCTCCTGCTGTTCGCGGAGTATAGCAAATTTTCATAATATATTATGGATTTCCGCAAAGTATCCAATAAATAATCTAATCTATCCAATATCAAGCAATATTCATTCTTTCCACATCCAACTCCTATATTTCTGAAATTCGGTCATGTCACGTATTTAACGTTCAATGTATTTTTCCTTACCGAGGAACAGTTTGTCGTGGTGCTTGGGCGCCTGGGCGGGCGAGTCCGTGGGCGGCATCCTCGTGAACTCGTCGGCGAAGTTGCACGTGTCCGCGGCGTGCGACAGCTGCGGTATGAACGGCGCTGGAACTTCCCGGCGGGACACCGCCTCCCAGTCCAGGTTCTAGAAGCGAAGAAAGCACGGTGGGAATGACTCTAACATACATAATCGTCATTATCAATAGCCTATAACGGGAGGGTATGCCCATAATCACCACGCTGGGCAGACGGGTTAGTGTCGCAGTGCTAAAAGTAGTAGTAAATGCTAGTAGTGGCACAGACAACGTTGCAACAAAAAATTTACTACGTCAATACACAAATCGCCATCTAGCCCCAAAGTAAGCGTAGCTTGTGTTATGGGAACTAAGATAGCTGATGAATATCTTTATGAATATAATATGACGGCCGACTGGCGCAGTGGGCAGCGACCCTGCTTTCTGAGTCCAAGGCCGTGGGTTCGATTCCCACAACTGGAAAATGTTTGTGTGAGGGACATGTATTTATATGTATTATATTCTTAAAAATATTCATCAGCTATCTTAGTACCCATAACACAAGCTACGCTTACTTTGGGGCTAGATGGCGATGTGTATATTGTCGTAGTATATTTATTTGTTATTTGTTAAAAATACTTATAGTATACAGATAAGCAACCAAATACTGAAAAACATTAATGTTTATCACACAAACATTTTTCCAGTAGTAGGAATCGAACCCACTGACGGCCTGAACAACTAGACGGCCCTGATTTTTCTCAATAATAAGCGAATTGTGAAACAATCGTGCAGCAGCTGAGAAGTGCGCGACAGAAAGGATCTGTGTATGAATTACGGAATACGGACGGTAGAGAAACACCGCACAGCATCCAAATTGTGTGAAAAGGGGTGTTGGTATAAATGCAAACAACTCATCAGAAGACTCGCCATTATAAAATCGATAGAACACACAAAGGAAGCTGACATCTGTAGCCTTAGCACAAGATATGCTCGCGCGCAATCGTATCGCACGATCGTAATAGTCGTTTTCGAGCATTAAGCCATGTATCGTCAAAGTTAAATAATAACCTAAAATCTAATAAAATATACCTAATCTCAGTCGTTTGGTCCTGATTTTTGTTTTACAATCGTGCTGTGAAAAGCTCAAACTAAATAATTGTAGACAAATCTTGTAATTATGCTAAACTGTTCCGTGCTCTAACGACCCCAATGGTGATAACAAGAAAATTCTCCAATTATTACTGACCTCGAAAAACAGATGATTCTTTAGTTCTTCAGCGTCCTCAGCACCACCGCCCAGGCGACGCCGAGGGTCTTTGACTAACAATCTGCATGGAAAAAGTTCACTTAAATTTCGCCATCACTAAAAATACCTACGTTAGGATTACTTTAAAGAAAAAAATAATAATAGCGGTGAATTATTATCAAAAATCTAAATCCGTTGACTAGTAAATATCACTCCTAATGCTAAAATTATTGATGTATTAGACACACCGTTGACTGGGTTGATTGACCGCTCGTACTTTTAACCGACTAAAACACATATTTAACTCTCTTAAATCGGTAGAGTTTAACTTCAGTATATTGGTCCGAACTATTTCTCCGTAGTTTCAAGACCCCTGTTTTATTTACTGACGGCTAACTGCGATCCTAATATCAGTAGCTACACAAACAAAACTAAGCGACATTAAATTACAGCTTCCAACATCGTGTAAACTGTATTGCAATCTAAAAATTTGCGTCTATGCATTATCTAAGCTCGGATCCATTTCTACCATGACAGAGGATGTTTGTAGCCCAGCTATGGGGTGCATTTATCAGCTGGGCATGACGTTGATGATATGAAACAGAGTAGGTATTAAGCCGCATGTGCAACAGCGCCCTTCAGACCGAAACACAGCAATATTGATTGGTGGCTGAAATAAACAAAGAGCTAGTTCTACCTCGGACGGGGTCTGTCGCAAAAAGCTCTATTACAATAGATAGTCCATACCTTTTAATGAAGTCCTGAACTCTCGGACTGACATCGTTCGGAACGGGGTAACTGCACCGCACTATGCGCTTGGTGATCTCCTGCTGGGTGTTCTTCTCGCCCTCTACCGTGAAAGGGGAGGCTCCGGTCAGCAGTTCGTACGTTAGGACGCCGACCGACCACCAGTCAACCGCCTGTGGACAAGAGATAAAATCATTAAGTTTTGTGAATCTTTTTTAATATCAGGGCACGGGTTCTTGGAATGAGAAGGGTTTAGGCGGAAGTCCACCATGCTGGTCAAGGGGTGGAGATTAGTAAACTTCACGCGTTTGGCAGCTTACAGAGAACTCTCAAGCATAAGGTTTCCTCACGATGTTCTCCTTCACCGTTAGAGGAATACAATAGGTTGGTTGGCAGCTCATGAGCTGTCCTTGGTAGACAGAGCAAGACTCCACAGGGTATGCAAAGAACACGTCCTGCATAGTTCCGCGCTGTTAATCAACCAGAGGCGAAGGTGTTAAACCTCATGTGCCTGTAATTACAACCGCAACCACCGGCCATTCAAACCTGAACACAGCAACGCTTTTTGGCGACAGCGATGCTGGTTTGCAGCAGAAATAAGCAAAGTGGTAGTACTTCACCGGACGGGCTCTGCCACGACAAGCTGACTCTACTGCTACTAAAAAGCTCGACTACGGCGCAGGACTGACAGCTTAACTTACTCCCCGAGGCATGCGAGTGAATCATCTCAAATTTCCAAAACATATCACTATTTATTGACCCGACCCGGACCTCGTGATCTCCAGTTGAACATGGCAGGGGCAGACAACCATTAGATCAATCCATCCGGCCTTCTGCAGGGCACGGGTCACCTCCCACAATGATCAGGGTATAGGCCATAATCCACCACTCTGTTCCACTTCCAAATTGGTGGACTCCACACACCCTTGGGAACATTATGGAGAACCCTCAGGCATGCAGGTCTCCTCACGATGTTTTCCTTCACCGTTGAAGCAAGGGATATTTTAATTACTTAAAACGCACATAGCTTAAAAAAGTTATAGGTGCGTGCTGGGATTCGAACTCGGCCCCTCGAAACTGAAGTCGCAGTCCTACCCACTGGAATATTTACGTTTTAAAAGTTTAAACTAGGGGCAGACAATACATTATGTTTATTACAGCACGTGTCATATGTTTCCGCGTTTCGAACCTTGAAGACAGATATAGTATTATCGTGATACTATGAACATAGTTTTCTATAGGCACTGTGCTATGCACTAAGATGGTGATAGACTTTAGCATATATGGTTTTAGTATCGATTAAAATAGAAACCGCAGCAGGAAAAAAAATATATTTATATTAACAAAAATCGACAGCCGCTGTCTGTGCTGATTTGTCAGCTTTTCAAGTTTAGCGCCAGCATTTTGGGTACCATGCCCATAAGTGAACAGTTAGACGGCTTATATTTATTGTTAATATTTTATTTTTTAATGATTATTACTTATAACTTAAAGTCTGATTTTGCGTACAGATGAAAATTTAAAGAATTTTTTGTTAATTTATATAAATATACCTAACTAAGTCAGTTTAAGGTATTGAGGCGTACAGCCTCAATACCATGAATTGATGAGAAGTCTCATGCATGCAGGTTTCCTCACGATGTTTTCCGCCACCGTTGAAGCAAGTGATATTTTAATTGCTTAAAACACACATAGCTGAGAAAAGTTAGAGGTGCTCGCAGGGATTCGAACTCAGCCCCTCGAAAGTGAAGTCGAAGTCCTACACACTGGGCTATCACCACGTATTTCAGAGATAGTTTATTGTAATTTAGTTTCTCTTTTACAATACGACCGCAAGTCTACCGCATTCGCAGAAACGGTATCTGCATTCTGTTAGTTGCTAAGCGAAAAAAGTGCCAAAAATTCGCCACCACAGCTGACCCAATTGATCAAATGGCCACGCCAAACACAACCTTAATGCATTACTGAATAAGCGCTAACATTCTTTGAAACTTCTAAGAAATAATTTTCCAATACAATTTATACTCTAATACCTATGACAGAGAGTCTTAAGTAATGATGTTGTTTATCTTAATAGGCTAAACAAAACCTAAAATTACCTACTTATTAAGTACTAATATGCATTGAATTTTAATGACCTCTGCATCTCAATTGTAATGCGCAAGCTAAACAGAACCATACGCTATCAATCATAAGTACTGATTTGCATTAAAACTTTTTAGATAATAAACTAGTCAATGCAATTTATATCTTATCTCTTAAGTCATAAAGCCGAAACAATGATGTTGTGTATCTTTCAGATTATATACAAGGTAACCTTCCGCAAGAGCGACTCTGACCTCGCTACTATCACGTTCAAGGTTCGATTCCTGGCCGAGGTGTTAAAGGGTAATTTAACATTGTATAGCACTGCTTAGGGGTGTCTCTATCCATATTCCATACTAATACAAATGCATTCCCATTACTTTTTCCGCTAAAATATCCAAGTCCTTTTTTCTTGCTTGTCTTTCCATGTCAACTAATTATTTTTTAGTTTTCTGTGTAATTTATATATTAAAAAATTTGGTACATAATAAGAATAACTCTTTCATTTTTAATACATTTGATATTTTTTTTTAATATTTTGAAAACTAAAAGTTGATTGAAAACTAAACTAAAGAAAAACACGAGTATCGGATATCGCAAACAAGCTTTATTTTTATAATATTAGTGAGGATTAGCGGCAATAGCAAATAATACTCTACATATTACGGTTAGTGAGACAGAGGCGGATGGATATCGGGGGCTTAGGAATATGGTCCCTTTGAGTCATCATCATATCCCCCCATTACCGGCCCAGTACAAGATACGGGTCACCTCCTACAGTGAGAAGGGTTTAGGCCGTAGTCCACCGCACTAGCCAAGATTCGCGGACTCTACACTGTCGATTGGTGGACTCTTCACGCCTTTAAGAACATTATGGAGAACTCTCAGGCATGCAGGTTTCCTTACGATTTTTTCCTTCACCTTTGAAGCAAATGATATTTTTATAGCTAAGAACGCAGGTAACTTAGAAAAGTTAGAAGTGCGTTCTGGGATTCTTACCAAGTGGGTACAGTGGCGTGCACATCATACATGCACAAAAGCACTGCATACCCAAATTATTTTAAAGCACTCGTATTGGAGGGGAATTTTTCCATTTTATGCCATGTACCTGCTTTATGCATACCCTGGCCGAAAACCCTATGCACGCCACTACCCTATGCCACAGTGGCGCGCATAGAGGGTATGCACACAGTATGCAGATGATATGAAATGAAGGAAATCTCTAGTACTAGTTATAAAAAACTTAGGGCATTGTAAGAGTTATAAAATGATCTTCATTTGATATCATCTGCACACCCTGTGCATATGTGCATGTCCTCTATGCACGCCACTGCCCTTTGGGTACGAAACCCAAAAAAGAGAAGCCCATTTTTAAGATAATAATCGTTTTGCAATAAACCGTACCAAGGTTGAACTTCTACGAACAAAGAATGTGGGTTTTCAGCAATCCGCCAACGGAACGAAGATAATGAGATATTTCAAATTCTCAAGGCAAGGTCTCGCCATCTGATAAATGGATTGCAATGCTTTATGCCCAGCTTCAAAATTGCAAATGTTGCAATTTTCCAAAATTATCATTCAAATTGGATAATTTATGCTGAAATTTCTGGATCAAGCTTATTGTCTTTTAGCTATTGGATAGAAGCGGGCGATACTTTGCGTAGATTAATTTGCTATACTCCGCGAAAAGCAGGAGAATCTGTATGGTGTAATTTATAATTTCTTCAATCCTTACACTCCACACCAAAAAGATCTTCGGCAATGTATTTTCATAAAGTATAGTTTTTCTGACCGATATCAGCTAATCTCCAGAGAGATTTTACAACTATGCGGCAGATATTGTAGTTCAAAAGTGTGTGCGTAAACACGGGTGCACTCTCTATTCCCTCACTCTTATATTCTATTCCATCACTCTCATATTCCGACGGGACGTCAGCTCCGACACGACCGGAAACAGATCGAGCGTTAGACCGACAGCTTAACGTTCTCTCAGAGGGACGAAGGTTAGTCACCACAAATTTTCAAATTCTGGCCGGACTAAATATTTTTGATCGAACTATACAATTTTACAATACGAATGCATCGTCACTTAATACCAGGCGAGATTGCAGTCAAGGGCTAACTTGTAGAGAAATAGAAAAAAAAACATTTCTAGTACTGTAAATATATCTATTAGTTTGGTTTTCATATGAATTAACACTGTTACCCAGTTGTGTGATCTAATTCCCTAATGATACAATTCATAATCAATTGGGCCAGGCGACTCAAATGGGGCATCTTATTGGGAGCGCAGCACGAACCTCGCTTATTTATTACTAGCGGTCCCTCGCGACTGCGTCC
Organism: Pararge aegeria; assembly: GCF_905163445.1. Taxonomy (NCBI): domain Eukaryota; kingdom Metazoa; phylum Arthropoda; class Insecta; order Lepidoptera; family Nymphalidae; genus Pararge; species Pararge aegeria. Next base: position 8,757,165 of record NC_053204.1, on the reverse strand, counting down.
GCGTATAAGTCTACCTAAAAGATAGGCATATGCTGTGTACTTTTTTTTGGGACTTTTAAAGAAAACAACTTTCTCATGCCTACATGATTTTATCGAAACTTTTACCGTTTACGCAACGCACGCAGCGGGGAAAGAACCCCGATTTTGAAACATTCTTCATTGGTGCAATGCTCCTATTGGACTTAGCGAGATGATTCATAAGCCTTCCTCGATAAATGGGCTATCCAACACTGAAAGAATTTTTCAAATCTGACCAGCAGTTCCTGAGATCATCGCGTTCAAGTAAACATGCAAACAAACCAACTCTTCGGCTTTTTTATATTACCTAGTACATAAGATAAGATAACTAACCGCCATTTTTGCATGTTGGTAAAATTATCACCCAAAAATGTACATGAGAACCTCGGTGTGTTTTTCTCCATTACTGTCATGTATGTCGGCCTGGTGGGAGGCTTTGGCCGAGGCTAATAACCACCCTACCGACAAAGAAGTGCCGCCAAGCGATGTAGCTTTTTAGTTGGTATACAGATGGTTTAAGGAAAAACGCAACAGAAGCGACTCGTGCATATTGCAATCGGTCTGACATTGATGTTTTCACGAAAATATTATCTTACGCAAGGTTGCATAATTTAGTGTTAACAAAGGACGTGCTAACCGTGTCATGTAGTAAGAGTTAAGACTATCGCCAGAATAAAATAACCTATGGCTAAATATATAAGCTAAGGCAGTTTGGAAACTAGGCCAGATAAAGTGTTAGGGTAGTTTTTGACATTTTTGTAAAATTAGTGGGAAGTTAGATCTATTTTTGGGCTCCGTACCTAAAAAGTTTTTTTTATAATTTTTCATACATTTAACATGTTAACACTAATGTTAGTGATGGTGAGGAACTGCATTCGTAAACTTCAAACTAAGGCTAAGAGAGTCCCAAACGCGCCCTGGTCTAAGAGCCCACAACGAACTTAGCAAGGTTTTTTTTTGTTATTACCATCTCACAGTTGACTTAATGTTTAGCTATGAAGTAGGCTGGTAATTTGTTATAAAATAATATACAATTATCCTAAAACGAATAACTAATTTAATGCAGCGTAGTAAACTGCACTACACGTTTATTTTTACTTCTAATATTAATATTATTATTATATATAAAAAAACATACAGTCGAACTAAGTACGTCCTCCTTTTTTTTAAGTCGGTTGAAAGTACGAGATTCTAATACAATACTCATTTAAATTCCAGCACATTTCACTCCATGATAAGTAAATATTTACACAGAACATTCCATGGCTCTTGTCTTTAAGTCCGTACATGCGATATATGCATATCTGTCTGTTTATAACTTGCAACAGTATTGAATTATATTCGGGGGAATCACGTTAAACAGTGTGGCAGTTGATATTGCTTTAAGGTAATTTCCCGTAATTGAGTTCTTTTAACTATAGGTTTGTTTTTTAATAGTTACAATTGACGGACCAATGGAAAAAATATGCCGGAGTGTTAAGAAGAGTGCATATCTATATATCTATAGTCATTAGTCTATGGTAATTTCGACTGTCTGTGTTATTACTATAATACATACAGTAATTTTGACAGACAATTGAAATGACTGTATGTATTATAGTAATAACACAGAATTAAGAATGTACAGAATCCGCGTACACAACTAATATTGAAGCATGAAAAAACCACTCCACTTTAGTACTGTTTCTCGAACCATACCATTTAGCAGTTGACTGTAATTATTTTACCTCTAATGTTCTGGACGTTTACCATCAAATGGGAAAATAGTGAAAAGATTGTGAGCGGGCAACATTCAGGGCGGAAGTGAGACGTGCGCTGGTCGTTTTCAATGTTTTTGGACACAATGCACAGCATGCAATAATGGATGAATGAGGGTTCTGTATATTCTTAAATCTGCGAGTAATAATTGAGTGAGTCTCAATCGAGGATTCGATTTCGAGCATTAAACTCTGTATCGTCAAAATAAAATTGATCTAATATCACTCGTTTTAAGAGTCTCAAATCCTGTAATTTTTTTTTTCTATTTCAAACATTCTGACAAAAGCCCAAGCTCAAGAACTGTAAGCAAATATGTGCTTTAACACAATTTGTGTAAAATTCATATTACTCCGATGTTCACTCGATACGATATTACTGTAGATTTACCGTAAATTTTTGTTGTCTTTTTTTTCAAGTGGACATTGTTATTAACACATATCACGAAAAACACAAAGAGAAACACAATAGATAAAAATAAAAAATAATAGAAAAACTAGTTTAAGTGTGCAAAGGCGGTCTTATCGCTAAAGCGATCTCTCCCAGAAAACCTTTGTCGAAAGTAGTTGTTATAAGGAACGGGTTGGTGCAGCAATAAAAATTTGTACAAAAATAAAAGTATCGCAAAATAAACTATATGTTATAAATTCTAATACAACAAATATAATCCCTACTAATCCCTACTAATATTATAAATGTGAAAGTAAGTTTGTTTGTTACGCTTTCACGCGAAAACTACTAAACCGATCATCACGAAACTTTGTACACATAGGATGCTTTTTATCCCGAAATTAAGCTCAGTTCTCTCGGGAGAGAGGACGAAAGTGTTTGACGATTTTACAGCAGGCTTAGCTATCCTAAATACATATAGTGCTGCCACATTTATGAGGCACATGTCTTTCGAAAAAACAAAAACAAAAGCGGACGAAGTCGCGGGCAACAGCTCGTTATTATATATAATACATATTGTTCATACATATTACTTATCTGTAAAAGTTCCTTGAATAATTGAATTTATAAAGGCACCGTGAGTAAACCTTATACTATAGACGTGCAAATCGGAATTCATTATATCCCAACTATACGAAGAGTCTTAAGACCCTTGGAATGTTTTGTATATGTTCACTTGTTATGGAATGAAATGCGCATGTATAAAAGTACCTATTTACACCACTTGATATCAATGTTTAATAATATTGTATTACTCGTTAAAACACTTACATTAATTAGTTTATTAGATCGAAGGATTTGGTATGCCTTATAACAAAGCCAAAGTCAGAAATATCTTTATTCAAGTATATAGGTGGCATTTTTTGATGCGTACGTTACATAAGTATTACACCGTAGTGAGACGATGGCGATAACCATATGCGTAAAGTTAAAACTAAAGCTACGAGGGTTCTAAACGAGTCCTGGTCTAAGAACAAGCCCACAACGAAGTTTTTTTTTTAATAATCTTCCATTTGGATAGAAGCAGGCGTTACTTTGCGGAAATCCATGATATATTATCAAAATTAAGCTTAATTTGCTATACTCCGCGAAAAGAAGAAATCTTATATTTAATTAGCACAGTTCTTTTCGTTTTCACCGTTAAGGATCATCAGATAAACCAATTACCGGCCCACTACAGGGCACGGGTCTCCCTCCCACAATGAGACAAGGTTTTACACCGTAATCCACCGATTGGTGGACTTCACACGCATTTGAGAATACTCCGGCAGGTTTTGAGACCTTCACCTTGGAAGCAGATAAAATTTAATTACTTAAAACGCACATTACTTAGAAAAGTAGGAAGTACTAGCTAGGATTCGAACTCAGCCTCCCGAAAGTGAAGCCGAAGTTCTAACCTTCCTAACCTAATCGATTTTCCTTTAGTAAAAACTATGGCAGTGGTTAACTAAAAACTATTAACTTTTCGGTAGAGACCTCTAAAGCCTGTGAATTATTATTTCGGTTTTTATTTACACGTTCTATACGAGTATCTGGCAGAATTCTTGCTTTACGTTCCTACTGTTATCCAAAACAATTCGTGGCCATAATCAAAGCGGCACCCACCTAAATAGCGAGCTATAGTATCGCCTAATGCGTACTTGTACACCGTTCCTTGACCCACTTCCGACTAAAAGAAATGATTGACAAGAGAGTTGGTTTTTCATCGGCCAAGGACTGTTGACGAAATGTCGCCGTACATTTTAAAGTTGCGACGCTAAAGAAGCTTTTATATTTACCCTTGAGCAGAGTGTCTGAAGAAATACAAGATCATTGCCCTTGTTCACTAACGTAACATCTAATCTAAGGAGTTTCCTAAGCATTAATTTACCTTCCACCAATCTATTTTCACTAGGCAACTCATATAACATAAAAAGTCTATGATTCTCACCACAAGTTGTTGTATTTTGAGTTTTTATTATCATTTATGTATATTTTTCAACTGTCAAGTGTCAGTTTACGAATTCCCTAACGATTATGCACTGCCAAATCGGTGTCGAAACTTAAGATGGTGCCGAACGTCGTTAGTCATCATCTAAGAGACCACGAGGCACGTGACCGCCGCTGTGACTTTAACGTCTTCCATCAAAAAGTTAGCGATTAAAAGTGCGTACTGGTTTTGTAATGTTCCCGGGGTTTAGCCATATACCACTTAATCTTTTTTGATTTTATAATTGTTAAATTGTGTTTGTATGTTTATTTGTTTGTTCTTACGTTACGCCCTGACAAAACAGCCAAATGACTTGATTTTTGTCATAGAGTTAGTTGAAAGGACGGAGAGTAACATATGCTACTTTTGGTTCTGGAAAATCATCAAATTCCCAAGGATCGTTTACAGGAACATTGGTATTTGAACACCGGATATCGTTCTTCCTACACGTCCTAGCAAAATAACCAAAATTTTATCGTTACTTTTTGTTTAATTTAATGTCAAGTTGTGTACACATAATTTGGGTTTTAGCTTAGAACTGAACTTATTAATACCTATATTTAGATATACCTGTAGTTTAGGTATTACCTGTTTTGTATACATATATATGTAGTATATAAATTAATTAATTTATGTGTAGTATATATATTAACTAACGGGTAAAATTACGAAGCTCTTAATTTTTATTTCAATTCTAAAATTATCGTTTTTTTCTATTCCTGATTTCATCATCTTCAGCATATCCATAGATAATACACTAGACACTACTAACTAAAACATCTATAGCAAAAGATTTCTCTCCCATACCAAACTTGAGCTTCGGCCCACCACAAGTTGATATATTCATCTTATGAAAGTTGAGGGGTCACACTGACAGACAGTCAAAATGACTAACTATATATATATATCCATACATATATTTGACAGAATCGTGACCAGACCGCATTGAGATAGACCAGTTGGCAATCAACTGTTCGGTATCGATAAACGGAATCGATATATCGCAACACATCGATTCTCCAATCGACACAATAGTGAATTAATTCGATGATTATGCAATATCGATTGCAATTTGAATGTATTATGATATATAGCCTAAAGCCTCCTTCGATAAATGGTAGCCTATTTTTCAATCAAACACTGCAAGAATTTTTTTAATCGGACCAGTAGTTATCTGTGATCATAGCGTTTAAGAAGTAGAGTTTAAGCGTTAAAGAAGTATTATTTTAAAATCGTTAAAATAATACTGCTTTAAAGCAATTTTGTTTCCGAATCGTTATTTTAAACGTCAAGATATATAGTACTGCCATTTTTAAATATTGCGATTGGTGGATTAAAACCTTTCGATGGGATGGCACTTACATTAAACCCTAAATCTAACTACATCCTAAATCTAACTTCTTTAATCTATATACCCCTAAACATACAAATAGTTATGAGTTCTTATGTCACACCTTACTAAAAGTACCTTTCAAATGTTAGTGTAAAAACCGTGCATTACTATACCGACAGTATCAGTGGCGTGCATAAAGGGTATGCAGATTATATAAAACTAACAAAATCTCTAATACGAGTTATAAATACTTAAGGGTAGGCTTTTTATAACTCTTACAATGCGTATCCTTAAGTTTTTTTTTTTAACTCGTACTGGAGAGACTTATACTTCTTTTTATATTATCTGCATTCCCTGATCATACCCTCTATGCACGCCACTGGACAGTATGCCACATCTTTTTAAATGCCCTAAATATACCTCAATGTGCAATTTACTTTTCGTTTAACTAAGTCTAATTTACAATGGCCGAATTGGTCAGCCATATTGAATTAATACTTCCTTAATGATTAGAGCAATATAATACCTATATGTCTATGATTTATCTGCCTGTATACAATTACATCTGTAAAATGCCATCCTTACTTAAATTATGGAGTTTTTAAGCCATACATGGAAACGGCATATTTAATTTGTACTTAGGTATCCTTATTAAGTTTTTGTTTCTCACTAATCTACTGATTATTTTCCTATTTGTTTTATTATAAGACAACGTTATCCTAGCTAATATTATAAATGAGAACGTCTGTTCGTTTGTCCTTTCTTAACGCTAACCAAGCAACCAATTAAGTGAATAGTAAACCCCCAAATGAATACAATGAGAAAAAAAAAAAAAACTTTAAATGTCTATAGTTATTTTAGCCGTATGGTAATAAACAGTTTTTAAAAGTCAAAGTCACGTAGAAATAATACAACATGACCACTGGAACGTACGATTATAGTAAAGTGGAAATTCCTATCCAAGTTCAGGGCCGGAAAAAAACAATTCACATTTATACACCGATTCCATTAAAGGATTGCATGGTAATTTGCAACGATTACGAAACGCTCGATGTAGTTTGCGATATCGAACACTCTATACAGCGAAGAACAAAGTTACAAAGTTCAAAAGGTATAGGAAACAGGAAAAGACTAGAATCCAGCCTTGAATAAATAAATTAAAAAAAAATCGACGAACGATGACAAGTGTTTTCAAATTTGGACAATTATTATATTTCGAAGGCATTCCGAATACTCATGTATTTTCAATTTTAGAACACGCACGACTTCACGCTACGCTAAAATGACATAACCATTGGGTCGTATAGTGCGAATCCCGGCCCAAGTTCAGGGCTGACCGACCGGTTAGATCCGCGGGCCCACTTCGCCGTCCCACTAACCCCGATAATGTGACCTCGCCGCGCTGGCACGTTTTAGCGCTACTACTCACATTACATGCCATTTGAAACCTTAATTCATTTACACGTAAGGTCGATTTTAATTCATACGAACGTATTGCTTATATACGACTTGATTATTGTATTTACTAGCTATTTCCAACTTTATATTATTACAAATAAAGTCGATTTTAAATTGAATGATTACTTTAGCATTGATGATTTCCTAACAAGTAATTTTAGACTTTACTACTTAGTTAATTAAGTTGATTATAGATTGTATGTTTACATTTTAGTATGTGAGACTTTATTATCTAGGATGTAAGATTAGTTTTTGTTTGAATGGATTATAACAATGGCCTTAAGGTTTGGTGAAATTATTTTGATTATCGTAACTTGATTGTGCTACGTTTGTTTCTCAAAGCTAAGTCTCAAATTAAATGGATTACTGGGTTAATTAAAAGTTTAGATCTATAATAATGGCTACCCAAGGTGCTGGAGTACGGTTTACGACCACGTAGTTCTTGATAGTGCGCCGCTAGACTCGAGCGGCGCAAGGTCGTGGGATTTAAAAATCCCGACAAATGTCTTATTACGTCCAGCAGTGGGCCTCCAATGTTCGATATGATGACGAAGAAGCAAACGGTCTTAATTTCATCGTTACAAAAGATTGAAAAAAAATTTTTTTTTATTCCACTACAAGTTAGCCCTTGACTACAATCTCACCTGGTGAAGTGCAGTCAAAGATTGTAGCGGGCTAATCTGTTAGGGCGTATGTTAGTCATACCCCTAATCGGTTTCTACGCGACATCGCACCGGAAAACTAAATCGCTTAGCGGCACCTATTTGTCGCCAGGGCGGTAACTAGCCACGGCCAAAGCCTCCCAGACCAGACCAGAGAAAATTCAGAAATTATAATTTCCCAAATTGTTCCTGTCGGGAATCGAACCCGGGACCTCCTACTATAAAAACTATTGTGTAAAACCTTTGAAAAGAGCAAATAATGAGTATCTTGTCGTTTCTTCACAGTTAAATCATCATTCAGAACCGCTATTATAAAGTCAGGGAGAGAATTAACTTTCCTAATTCTTAAGACACCTATTGACCTCCCATAGCTGGGAGACCTCCCTATTGCATAGAAGAGAGAGTTTTAAGGCTTAGATCCACCGGGCTCCTCCAATAATGGTTGTTGAGAATGTATAGATACCTACTAGGAAAACATGAAAACACGTAGGTGGCAGTTACGATAAAATACCGCTGAAATAACGCAGCCGAGCTATTTTTACACCCTCATACTGTCAGAACGTCTGCCGGCCGCTTGGTGACATTGTTAACTTGCCATTTGGGACTATTTTTAAACAACATCGTTTCGCTATTACACGGGTTTTTTAAAAACATAATAGCAAGCAATACGATGAACTCACCAACCGGTAAACCATGCGTTGGACGGCACCCAACGAGACCGACAAGCGAGTCGCTGGGAGCCGCTGGAAACAAGCGGCCCTGGACCGTGTATTGTGGAGTTCCCTACAAAAAACCTATGTCCAGCATTGGACATCCATTGGTTGAATAATTTTGATGATGAATTATAATTAAATTGTTAAATAGGTACCTTCCTTAATTTAATCTCAATACTGTGACATTTTTGACAATGTGAATTATTCTTACACCGACTGTTAGAATGTACCTACTGGATTCTATTTCATATTATAAAATCTCAATTTACCAATCTCAATTTACCAGCCTTACACGTACGAGCAGAACTTAGCGTTATAAACGTCCGTGCATGTATCGCCATCATTTTCTACCCGTAACGCCAGTTCTACAACAGGGCAAGGGTCTCCAGAACGAGAAGGGTTTAGGCAGTAGTCCACCACAGTGGCCCAAAAGGGAGGCCGAAGTGTTAACCACTGACGGCCGACTGGCGCAGTGGGCAGCGAACCTGCTTTCTGAGTCGTGGCCGTGGGTTCGATTCCCACAACTGGAAAATGTTTGTGTGATGAACATGAATGTTTTTCAGTGTCTGGGTGTTTATCTGTAAATTATAAGTAATTCTGTGTATTATATTCATAGAAATATTCATAAGCTATCTGAGTATCCATAACACAACGCTTACTTTGGGGCTAGGTGGCGATGTGTGTAATGTCGTAAAAAAAAAAAGAAACCATTAGGCTATTACCGCTATTATTGCTTTCGACTACTATTTCTAAAAACCAATAGCAGTAACCCTTAAACAGTTTAAGGAAGACATTCTTACAACCTGCCTTAGTACAACATTTGCTCGCTGACGATCGAGGATTCGTTTTTGTATATCAAAGTCTATACCGTCAAGGTAAAATGAATCTTATTGCACCTAATTTAGAGTAGCAAATCCCGTACTTCTGAGTTTTAAACTACAATTAATAATCTGCGAAAGCCCTAGCTTAAGCATAGCAGACTATTTTGAGCTTTAAAAGAATAATGTTAAGATTAATTTTACTTTGATGTTCAAGTATTTCGATACTAGATAACGTCTCCACGATTGCGAGCGCACAAATCTAAGGGTACTTACTGGTATAAAAAGGACTCGCTCTAGAATAAGCAGTAAGTAGGAACGATCGCGAGCACAAGCAAACATTTTTTTTCGCCTCACGGATAAAATCAGCTTTTTTCTTCTATAAAGAAATCCTATAAATAAACGTGTGATTTAAATAATTTATTAATACCTGACCAATCGAACCGGACGTAAGCAGCGCTTTAGTAAACACAGAAACTGATCTGTTACGTAGGTATCTACAGTTCGTATCTTCATTGGTTTTTTTTTTTAATCTTTATAATGGTCGGACTAAACAGATGGCCCATCTGATTAAAGCCTGTTACTCTTAAAATGACTTTTTTGATGACAGTTGACGTGAATACTGTTATTCTGCTGACTTTGCTTGTTACCACTAAGAAATTTAAAATGAAGAAAAGTAAAATAAGAATATGTTTAGTTTTAATTTATTTGCCTGGAATGATTTTTTCTTTTTTGGATTGTTTCACTTTTGTTTAATTATTTATTAATAATCTTATACTTATATTTATTTTGATATTGATTTTACATTGTGATTATACTTAGATTTTTTTGTTATTTTTTATTTTATACTTATTTAATAATATAATTGTACGCCTGGCTGTGGCTATACTATTTTGAATACTTTTCTAGGCCTTGGAAACTGCCTTTCTATGTGTAAACAGTGAACAATAAAATTCAATTCTATTCTATTTATTGAAAGGGGAAAACCATCACCTATATACAGGCACTTCGCAGGGCAGGGACGTAGAGTAGTAGGAAATGTACGGACGAGCTCAGTCACAAAAAATTCTCACTTGTTTGTTGGTTGCATTGGAAATCTCTAGCTCGTTGGTCTAATAATACGAAGATTGAACTACTTACAGATCCTGAGATTTTAGTTTAAACCCGACTGTTAGTTTCCGAGAAAAGCGCTCTTAAACTAACAAACTCATTTGCTTTGTAATACGAGTATGAAGGTAGTAATTTAATAAAAATAAAACTATCAATTTCCAGTAATCACAGAAAACGGATAATACCAAAAGCAACGACGTCACAAACCGTCTATAATCTACCTAATCGGACGAAAAGAGAAGCGAGTCGCTGTCACAAAGGGAATGACGTCGCACGCTGCGTTTGACACGACAAATAAATAATAATTGATCTAAACTGCGCTGTGTACGTAAACACTACGTGAACGGTACGTATTTTTACGTCATCAAGATAAATAATATCGCGTTCGCAAGCAATTCAGACAAATGGGACGTAGATTTTTAATAAATATGCATTACGTATGTGGAAAACGTAAAATAAACCTATTACAGTGCAACGCAAAGAATAAATATATAGATAAATAGATAACAAAAAATTCATTCCTTTTATGTTGGCACTTTTGTTACAACAAGTCTGCCTGTTTGTAGTGAATCTACCACTGGTTCGGAAGGTAAATTCTTCTGAGAAGCAGCCGGCAAGAAACACAGCAAATCAGCACTTTTACTGCCGTCATTCTTTCTTGCGAGGGATGACAGCGGATCGGTGGGCTTTCACAGGCAACCTTGTTGTTGTAAACTTAGTAAAGGAAAACTTGAGTAAAAAAAAAAGATACTTATTTAACACATTAGTTGAAAATGTTACAAAACATTAGAATATACCCTAAAGTAATAACTGTTAAAGCCATACGCCGCGTGGAGTGGTGCCAATAATGCTGGCTGCATTTCCGCGCCGAACAGCCAGGCTGATTCTCTTCGCAAAAAATGAGCCGCTGCTATAAACTGATAGGTAATAACTCGCGGAAAATCCCGTCAATGAAGCGATGGCATTGTCAAGCGACGAGAACTCCATTAACTATCAACGGCGTTGCATAAAAACTACAATTGATTATATCGTTCCTTTCACTTCAGCGGATAAGTAGGTATTGTGAATTTGTTTTTCTCTTAATCGCCACCAGAACATTTTAATCAATCAAACAAATAAATGAATAGACAGACTGTCTGTGATTCCGTAATAGCTGCCTGTTACAGTTCTTTGCAAGTTGTGGCAGTCTTTAAGTGGGTCTACAATATTACATTTATAAGTTTTTTCATTTTTTGTTTAGTTTTTAAGAGTTGTTGTTGTAACCAGTTGACAAAGGGACAATCCCTTAAATAAATCTTTATATATATATTTCTTGTGTGCGTGTGTATGTCACAGAACTCCTCCTAAACGGCCGGACAGTTTTGAATAAATTTTTCGGTATGCGTTTGGGTGCGTGTGGGTGGCACCCTGGATGGTTTAGATTTACAAATCAGCCCGACAGATGGCACTGGGGTCCGCTAGTTAATAAATAAAGTTCTTTCGACGTAACCCGGTTCTAGTGACGCACACTTTTCATTATCTCACACACTGTTAAAGCAAAGTAGCCTATTACTATTTTTTTATCTCTCTATCCCACCACACGTTAGCCCTCGCTTACAATACCACCTGCAGGGCTAGCACAAGTAGGAGACAAAAATTATATCTCCCAATTCTATCCTCTGACAAGTGATATAATTAACGTGTCCACCTTTCAAAGCACGATAACATGGAATAGAAGAAGTTTACCCCCGTTTATTATTAAATACCTATATATCAGTGGCGTGCACTGGGTTTCTTACCAGGGTATGCATACACCAGGAAAATTGCATAAAACGGCACAAATTCTCCTCCCATACGAGTTATATATCAATGTTAGGGTATGCAGTGCTTTTGTGCATGTATGGAGTGCACGCCACTGCTATATATTATTTGGAAATTATTTCCACTTGTGCGCCAGTGATGACGGCGACCCTGCTTTCTGGGCCAAAGGCCGTGGGTTCGATTCTCACAACTGGAAAATGTTTGTGCGATGAACAGGAATGTTTTTCAGTGTCTGGGTGTTTATGTGTATTTTTTCATAAAAAAAAAAAAAAAAACAATTCGCCAGTCATCTTACCATCCATAACACAAGCTACGCTTACTTTGGATCTACATGGCGGTGTGGGTATTGTCGTAGTTTATTTATTTATTTACTATGAGTGGTCTGAGAGGTGATTAAACTGTGGGAGAAGATAAATATTTTGTTGAAAGGTAATTCTGGTCGGGAATTTTCTTAGTTTTGTTAAAAATCGGTCCAAAACGACAGCCGCCGCCAGAAACTGGCGGATCACATATTGTTTAACAAATTCTTCAAAAAGGGTATCAAATGAAAGGGCTTGACTAGTAGAACAATGTAATACATTGATAAACCATAATATATAACCATACATTATAATTACATATATTGAATTGGAAAAATTAAAAAAAATCATACACCTACTCACGCGGTAAAATAAAATATCTGTGGTATTTTAAAATGTTAAAAAAAACCTCCCAAAAGATTTTTTAACGCGGGTACAAATTACCCTACAAAATGTTAATCGGTAAAAATATTTAAAGTCCACGTTAGTATCGGTAGCGATTTTTATACCTCTCCTCGCAGTTTCGTTTCACTTTTGCGTCCACTTTCTCTGCTAACGGTACTAGCGTAAAGACGGTACACACTGGTGCCGCCAAGCGGAACTGCACCCACAGTACAAGAACGCTACGGTCGCAATCGCACACTTTGTATTGTATAGCAATAATAACTGGCTTCTGTCCACGTTCGTCATCTGCGTTTGTAACGGTTGTTTTACAAATCTCGTGGGTAATGGATAGAAGCAGGCGAAACAGATCTTCGGCAATGTACCCTACATTGCCGAAGATCTGTTTCGTGTGGAGTATAAGGATTGAAGAAATTATAAATTACACCATACAGATTCTCCGGCTTTTCGCGGATTTATAGCAAATTAAGCTTAATTTTCCTAATAAATCCCGTGGGACCCGCTTGTTTTTCTGAGATAAAATTCGCCTATATTTCTCATCGTCCTTCTAAATCACTGTATGCGGAAAATAAACTGGATTACTTGCTTAGTTAGGTCGTAAAGGCAACAAACAAACCAACAAACAAACAAACAAAACGCATTTATAATTAATATTAGGAATTGACGGTCTAAACATTCTGGCATTTCTTCATTGCTGTGTTTTGGTCTGAAGGATGTGGGTGCCGGTGTAATTACAGGCACATTGATGGATGCAGAGCGACACTTTGTTGTACGTGCTTCTTGCAAGCCCTGCGAAGTGTTCATAGATCTGTCTCTAGTGTTACCACTCGTTTTAGAAAATCGTATCACTGGGCTGGCACGTCAAAGTATAATAGAACTTATGCACATTGCTTTATAGCTCACTTTACTTACTCCTAATTAACTATGGTTAACGAACGAATTAAGAATCGAACAGAATAAGTTCATGCCTCTGGCGAAATTTCGCCCAGGTAGGTATATGTTGATAACGTATCAACATATACCTTCCGGGCGAAACCTGGCCTACTGTTCCCGCGGTATTAAAAAAAAAAGCAATACTTATCGGATTTTTTTTCAATGATAAGGTCGCCTTTGAACCTTAACACAATCTACGCTCTGCTGGTATTGTTTCTTTATGTTATTAATGGTTGATAGCTATCTACTTTTTAGCCTTAACCATCACATAACAGAATCCATAACTTCGTAGACCGCTACTCGAACATGCTAAATACCAAACATTTTCTGTAACACTTCGGCATTTACACTAAAACACGTCGTAAACAAACAAAAACTAAAGCAATACATCGATATGCATCGACCCCACACTACATTTACGCAGAGTCGCCAACAACTTGATTTGACCTTACAATTGACCATAATATCTAACATTACGGCACGTACAATGTGTTCCCGGCTTATTACACATTAAGTGTACCCAATCAAATGTAAACCATAACACGTGCACATAGAGTCCACTTCACAAAGATACATTGCCAAGCTAGAACTGAAAGGTCGTAAGCTCAAAATAGCACGATGAAGTGAATGCAACCGTAAACCCGAGCAATAAAGTTCGATTTCCTTTAATATGACAGGCAATAAATTATCAGTGTACTAAATAAAAAGTTTGCGACAACTTAGTAGATAGAAGCTTCTAGATGGCAAATAAACAATAACACAAAGTCAATCAACACTAAATACGTGAACACTAACGAAAATATGGCCGTGGGCAGATCTGGACTTATTTATCACCCACCCTCTACCCGCGGTTGTCGTACGAGGCGACTAAGGAAATATAGCGGGGAGCGGGCAGCAGCGTCGTATGTGCTACTACTACTCCCATCTACTGCGATCGCTAACCCGTTTACCCAGCGTGATGTTTAAGGGCAAACATCCCCCAGTTGGAAACACCCTTTACTCCAGCAGTTGACTGTTAATAGACTTATTGATAAATCAAAATTTGAAATAATACCTACTGCTTTTATCGCGGATTGTGTGTTTCTTTTGGCGCTTCCGGTTTCCCTTTTCGTATACTTATAATAATATGAGTACCTTCGAAACAAGAGTGAAAAGTGATAGCGGAAGGTATTTAGCAAGAGTGCCGTAAATTCAGCCGATAACAACAATTGCGATGATCGCAACGCGACTAGTTCGGGTGTATTGTGTCCATAAATTACGTAAGGTGTTTTTTTAAATTTTGATGATGTGAGATTTTATTTAAATTTATACAAATAAAAAAATCTCACGTGAATTTTTTTAAAAATGGGGGTTTCTTACGTTAACGCCTTGGATTGTTGTTGTAAAAAGACCAATGGAATAATAAAATAATAAAATAGTATTTTTTTTTGTTTCAATCAGAAAAAAAAATTGCGTGATATTTGCCGAGACCCCCCCCTTAAACTTCTCACGTACTATGAACTCCCCCTAAGTAATTGCAATAAACAATTGCATTTCCAGTCATGCAAAAAGGAACTTTATTGTAGTGCTATAAACCTACATTACATCTCAATACTAGTGATCAAGGAAGTAATTAAGAATACAATCATTACAAACCGAATTTTACATATATTGTTAATAGAGTTGAATTCTGTTTGTATTTCACCCGACAGCCGAAGACACCCGAGCGCGTTTGGCACATGCGCGTGCGCACCGCGCAGCGAGTTCGAAAGTCGGTGCCCGGCCGGTACCGTAATCTTGTGTCATCCGTTACGGCCGGTGAAACTTATTACGTGGACCGCTATCTTATGGGATAAGATCACGGGGGCCCGCCTCGGCCGACCGGCATTCTTTCCATGCGCCACATTTGATATTTCACACGGAAACGCGAAATGGCGGCGGAGACACGGTTAATTTAAAGTGTATCGGTTTTAGTGAGAGACCGTGGAGACATAAGCTTTTAATTTGTATGTTATAATTTTTTTTTTATTTATTGATTATTATTACATATATTAATTATAATATTAATAAACTTTATAACTAAACTATTTATTTACTACAACGGTCATGCCAGCGTGAAATGGTGCCAAGAATACTGGCTGCATCTCCGCGCTGAACAGTCAGGCTGATTCTTTCAACAAAAAATAGGCCAGAGTTTCTGTCACCAGGTAAGCAATCAAACGCCGTGTAATGTCTTGCAAGATTTTTTTACAGACATTTATTTTTATTTAAAAAATTTATTCAAAATTCATTTATTTCCTTCAAGTCTTGTTTTGAAACGTCTGTTTTTTCCGGTTTGAAAGGCAGATTGTAGGTAGAAGCCGGCAAGAAACTCAGCAGATTACTTTTTCAATATCATTCTAACATAAGTTTTATCAATGGCATGAGAGTTGAGAGCAAAGCGGACTGCTTCAATTCATTAATCGTATATTGCACTACTAGTGAGCCCTTGACTGCAATCTCATCTGGTGGTAAGTATTGAAGCATGCTCTAAGATGGTATCAGGCTACTTATGTAAACCACGGTTAATAAACAAATAATAATAAATAAATAAATAAATAAATATACTACGACAATACACACCTCGCCATCTAGCCCCAAAGTAAGCATAGCTTGTTTTATATAAATAAATAGTTATAAAATACAAATAAATACCCAGACACTGAAAAACTTTCATGTTCATCAAACAAACATTTTCCAGTTGTAGGCATCGAACCCACGGCCTTGGACTCAGAAAGCCGGGTCGCCGCCCGCTGCGCCAATCGGCCGTCCAATTAATGGGAGTTAATTAAACAGAGTAAGGCTTAACTTGCTTAACCTGCAATCCAGAAGAAATAGCGCTAGCTTCTTGGGCATCTTGGTTTTGTATGCCCATTTGGATGGCCCATATTATGTTCAGAATTTACTCCTTAGGAATCGATTTTCATATATAAGGCGCCCGGTATGAGAAAAATGTGAGGAGTAAAATCTACTGATGAAAGACCTCGTTACGTTTTCGCTTGGCGACGTTGCATGCCCGGCAACTGTGATGCGCAAACATGAAAGCATTTATATATCTCGTATTTTATATAGCTCGTATTGGAGGGGAATTTTTCCATTTTGCGCCATGTTGCACCTGCTTTTTGCATACCCTGGTCGAAAACCCTGTGCACGCCACTGACCTGGGTCGTCAGTTTTAAGCCTCATGAGCCTGCAATTACACCGGCAACCGCGCGCTTCAGACCGACCGGAACACCCAATTAATCCTTTAACTAGGTTATCGGACTAATTTCAAAATTACATACAGTAATATAAATTACGTCGTCAACATTTTGAACATTTAATATTTAAACAAACCGTTATTAACTTTCTTAATGGCGAAAGAAATGTAAAAATGTACCTAAACACTATACTATATTTCCACGTCGCCTTGGCGCACGGCCAAGAAATCCTACGAGTTTTAAAAGTTCATTTCGGTTTAATGGTGACTACCTAAAGTCGAGGTTTAACCATATAATTGGTATTAAGGTTAAGGCGATACGTCGTATATCTCTCGACCAGATTTATCCTTTTTTAATCGACTAACAAAATGGAGGGCTTATCAATACGGTTGTATTTTTTATTTTATTTTTGTGTTTATCACATCAGTATTATAACACTGTAATTTAAAACCGATATGATTTTTTTTTTGTTTTTTATTTAGGTATTAATTATTTAGGTAATGGACTATTAATTAGCTGTTGCCCGCGACTTCGTCCGCGTTAATTATGATTTTTCTTTCGAATCATGCGAAAATCAATCCCTTTTTTTCATCAGGTTCCCTGGGATGAAAAGTAGCCCACGTTACTCTCCGTCCTTTCAACTTACTCTATGTTAAAAATCAATCTAATTGCTTGCTTAGTTACGCCGTTAAGTAAGGACAAACAAACAAACTCACTTTCGCATTTATTACATTACGATTTTCAATTTTTTTCACAACTACCTCAATATGTGAATCTAATGAAAGGGCTCGACTAGTAGAATAATGTACACCATAGTGCAAGTCTGGGTTTATTACATGTTTTCATTATTTACGTTATCATCAATGTTGCCTTAAAAAAAAAGCCAAGACACATACCAATGTCAAATACATCTAAGGCTAGTACGATTTTTATTTTTCTCAACTTCCTCAATATCGGAATCAAATGAACAGGCTCGACTAGTAGAATAATGCACACTATACTGAAAGTCTGGGTTTATTCAAATTTGCTTTTAAGGCAAAATGTATGTAACGAGTATCATCAATGTTGCCTTAAAAGAAGCCAACACAAACACCAATGTCGAATACATCTAACGCTAGAGATACACGCGGCTGAGATTGTTCCCCTTTTGTTTGTTTTCCAAATCATTCAATAACTATGCACATATGATCAAACCATAGGTATTGCATAAATACGTCAGGTGTTTCCCGACACTAGTTATTCAATATTGACACAAACTCGCGAGCTATTCTGTGTAAGGTCATCTATTTGTGTCATCGAGATAGTTATCATTTCCTAACTGCGTTTATTAATCAGATTATATTTATGCAAGCCTGGTACATGATCTGGGTAACGAACATGCGTATTTTCATAAATAAACTTATTTTGCTATACTCCGCTAAAAGCGGGAGAATCCGTGTGGTATAATTTATAATTTCTTCAATCCTTATACTCCACACCAAACAGACCTTCGGCGATACCCTCTACGCACATTTCGCTCCGAAACCGGAGCATCCTCGGGAGATGTTGACTTGTATTTCTAATATTTATTATCTTTATCCCATATATAATAACAAGAGTGCAATAAAGAATTTATCTATCTATCTAATTTTAAGCAAAGTAACGCCTGCTTCTATCCAATATTTGAACACGCGTTTTGCCAAAATATAACTATGGTGTCGCATAGTGCATTCGGATGCATAGTGTTAGTGTTCAATCAATTTAATTTTAATTATAACATAATTTGATAAATTGGGCGGTAACTGTGCGTTCGAATGGACTATCATACATTATTTACTATGTTAAAGGGTTAAGTAGAGTGTCATCATCTTCAGTATATTTTTTTTATGCAGAAATAAGCATAAGCTCCTCCGGGAAAGTACTACTACTGCACCTGATGGGCTCTGTAACCAAAAGCTCTAATACTACTGAAATAGCTACCATCTACAATAAAGATTTATGGTATAACACGATGGACCATAGACAAATCACGCATCGCAAACAGCGAAGACCTTACGGGAAAAACCAATCTAACCGGGCGAGATTATTATTTTTCATCCCACTCACGCCTATTGATTTCACACGTGAGTGGAAGAGACAGTAAATGTGGCACGTAACGGTGGTTATAGTTCTATTTATAATTGGACAGATGCGAGACAAGTTATCTAGTAGGATGGCAAAATATCTTCTTTGACATCTGATTGGAATTCTTGCGTTTTTTTTTATTCATCGTCGCAATCATCAGATACGGTATTAGCCTAGTGGTTCGGACTTCGAAGAAACCTCTAACTTTTCTAAGTTTTGAGGGGCTTAAAGTGGTACTAGAGATCAGTGAAGTGATGCAGGAGAGAAGAGTGATGAAAACAGCGTTGACAGCGATGAGGAGTTTGTTGGGAATTCGAAATCGGAAACTCTGCATTATATTATAAGAAAATCAAATTCACAACCTCAAAGTATATATCAAAGGACACATAGAGTTCATGTCGGAGATCAGAAAGGGGAAGAAATTATGAAACCGCGTGATTTCAAATAAAAAAAAACCTCAAAAACGTACGATATTTTACATTTAAATATGGCGTCATAAGATAGCCATATTGATTTTTTCAAGCAGATATCTCGTTAGAAGAAGGCATTCACAAGTTACGGCGGAGTAAAGAAACTGACATAGGCACATAATACACAACTACGTCTCTTTATGACAGCAGTGTAAAAATAAGGTCACACTTTAACGGAACGTTAGTTTAACATTGTGTCTATACATAAACCTTGATTAGTCGAAAAGAGCACAGTTCGCACGGCCACGAAAAAATTGATAAAAATTTTGCTAACCTCCGTAATTAACCTCGATATT
This sequence comes from Pararge aegeria, assembly GCF_905163445.1. Lineage (NCBI taxonomy): Eukaryota > Metazoa > Arthropoda > Insecta > Lepidoptera > Nymphalidae > Pararge > Pararge aegeria. The sequence goes on along the minus strand of NC_053204.1, from coordinate 8,737,358 downwards.
GAGTTTATACACCAGATAGTTTTGTGGTAAAGTTTTCGTTTTGCAAAGGTAAAATTCGATTAATTTAAAATTTTATTTTAAGCTAATATATTTTAAAACCATTTTGTACCAGTTCGGAAGATCGACTGTACCTAGGACAAGCAGACAGTCTTGAAGTTTCCGACTTGAATTATAATTTTGACCTTATCTAAGCCAAAGTAAAACTTATCAAAAACGTGAAAAATTCGGCTTCGGCTGAGATGAAACAACGGCATGCACTTCTTACTTTTCGGAGCTTTGTGCGTTTTAATTTAAACAATGAAATATCAGTTTAATGAAAACATCGTGATGAAACCTGCATGCTACCTGCAGGCGTGTAAAGTCTACCAAGTTGCATTTGGCTAACCGATTACCTGCCCACAATGGCATGCACTTGATACATGCACAAAAGCTCTGCATACCCTAACATTTTTGTATAACTCATTAATGCGAAGGATTGTTCCATTTTATGGCATCTGCCTTCTTTATGCATACCCTGGTCAAAAACTCTGTGCACGCCACTGCCTGCCCACTACACTACTCGAGTCTCCTGTCAGAAAGAAGGGTTTCTGCAGTAGTCCACCACGCTGGCCAAGTGTGGATCAGTGGACTTTACATATCTTCGAGAACAGTGTGGACAACTCTCCGGCATTCGAAAATTTAGAGGAGATCGTACCGGGTCCACTCGGACAAAGATATACCTAGTTGCAAGAAATACTGATTAGTAAAAGAAAGCGGCAGTTACGTAACAAATTGCTCCAATGTTATAAACATAGTAAATAATCTCAGGAAACCACCAGGGAGAACGAGATAAAATACAAAAAGATAGCGAATTTAATTCAGTTATGTAAAGAGAAAACGATTCAGGTTTACTTTAGATAAAACTGAGATAATACTATCGATATCCGAACAAGGAACTAATTAAAGCATGAGATAAAAAATATAATGTTTGTTTTTATTACACGGCTGCTAATAATTGATATTTGATTTAATTTTTTTCCTAATTCCACTAAAGGTTTGCCCTAGACTGCAGTTTCATCTTCACGGGTGGGAGATCTAGCTTCGACCCACAGCTTTATCAACTCTCCGAGCATTGGCACACAAGTGGAAATAATATACGTTTAATAATAAGCGAAGCGTGGTGATAGCCCAGTGTGTAGGAGCTCGACTGACCTTTCGGGGTTCAGAGTTCGAATCGCAGCACGGACCTCGTACTTTCCAAGTTATGTGCGTTTTAAGCAATTAAAATATCACTTGCTTCATCGGTGAAGGAAAACATCGTGACGCAACCTGCATTCCTGAAAGTTCTTCATAATGTTCTCAAAGGTGTGTGAAATCCACCAATCGCACGCACTCGGCCAGCGTGGTAGACTACTGCCTTATTTATACCCGTCTCATTGTGGTAGGAGACCCGTGCACTGTTGTGGGTCTGTAAAGGGTTGATGTAACGATAAACGGTAGTAAACTCCTGTTATTTCCTAGTGCCGTGCTTTGGCAGGAGGACATGTAAATTGTATTCCAGTTGTCCGTTGTCTACGTGGCGTGCTGATGGTACCTCAGTGATGAAGCCGTCAAGTTAGCAGCGGGCTAAGCTACCCGTATGTGATTTCAACGCGATTCTTACCTAAACACTAAATCGCTCGCTCGCTCTAAACACACGAGCGAAAGAGAACAAAATTAATATTTCGACAAAGAGAGCAAGCAGCATAATATAATAATGCTAAGTGTATCTACCAATCCTACTGATTCGATATTGATGAAATTTCTTGAAACGATTCGACAGTACCATATTTCAGTACCGCCAAGGCAGATATTACACGTGGATAAAGTCGCCGGAAACATGTAGTAAAAAAAAAGTAAAAGTAGAATTTTAATCGATTAGCCTCAACACAATGGACCGATGCCTTGGTGTATGGTAGTTATGAAAAAAAAAAAACAAAATGTCAGTGAAAGTAATGTACCTATCAAGAGTCTAAAATTCAAAATTGGAACGCGGCGACCTCATTCCATGCGCGGCTTCGCAAGAGAGCGTACGGATGATGCGAAAATAAATTATTTAAAAATAGAACACATATTATAATATCCATTCGCAGACACAGCTAAGCTAAGTAAGTGCTGGCTTTGCCTTTGCACAATACTGTCAAAGGAAGTTTTTTCTTTTTTTTTTTCAAACGCGTCGCGCACTGATAATCAAATGATTTTGTTGGCTTTCACTTGTTGGATTCAATTCGTTAGCGTTGAGAAAATATGGTCCTCTGTGAGATTAAAATCGAGACAGTAAGATCCAATTTTTTATCGCAATTACACGGCATTTGCAATTATCACCTTAAAACTTAGCAGGAATAAGATTTAGGGAGTCTAGAGTTACTAAGATTTTTGGCAACTTTTCCGTTCTACTCAAACCCCCATACCATAAATGTTGTAAAGCGGTTGCATAGTTATGCAATGTTTTTTCTTTTTCTTTCGAATAGTTAATTACTGATTACAAATAGAGAGAAAACATTATATAGTAGTGTTATATGCATTTTAAATTTATAAAATTGATAATTCCTCCAAGTGTAGATAAAAACACTAATAAAAATTATAAAAATTATATAAACAATTTTAAATACTAAGACCCACCCAAAACGACCTCTATAATGTTCTGAGGTGATGGAAATAATTAATTATATCACTCAACTTAAAACTTAAGCAAAGAAAACTTAAAGAACAGGTAGTGGAATAAAAAATAAAAAAATATATATATATATTTATATAAGTTTACATATATATACTACGACAAACACACAAGCCCAAAAGTAAGCGTAGCTTGTGTTATGGGAACTAAGATAGCTGATGATTATTTTTATGAACAAAATACACATAAATACTTATAATGTACAGATAAACACACACACACTGAAAAACATTCATGTACTCGTACATCACACAAACATTTTTTCAGTTGTTGGAATCGAACCTACGGCCTTGGACGAGGAGAGCAAGTCGCTGCCCACCGCGCCAACCGGCTGTCTTTACAATATACATATATCAGTATAGGTTACAACAAAGTATATATACTTAATCTTTACTTTTAAAACATTATATTGAAGAAAGGTCAGAGGTAGGTATTTCGTATCGCATGAGGTAATGTCAAGTAAAAGCCGAATACTCTCACGAACGACAAATATTTTATTACAAGTATGCATAATTTCCCAAGAATCTATCATGTTGTATTCACTACTTATAAATATCAATGTAGAGAGAAAGAAAGGTCAAAGTTTCTAAATTGTGGAAACTTCATTAGTTTATGTGATATAAAAATGCCTGATTACCCGATAAAAGATAAGTGGAGTCCACCAATCTGTTCTGGACCAGCTTGGTTAACTAATGCCTTAACCTTCTCATTTTGGGGGGGAGATTCGTGCCCCGTAGTGGACCCAGTGCACGCTAATGATAATACGAGTTATACATACATTTTAGGGTAGGCAGTGCTTTTGCGCATGTACCCTCTACGCACGTTTCGCTCCGAAGCATCCTCAGGAGATGTTGACTTTACAATGAATAATTGTTAAGTAATTATTCATTGTATATTGCCGAAGATATGTTTGGTATGGAGTATAAGGATTGAAGAAATTATAAATTACACCACACAGATTCTCCTGCTTTTCGCGGAGTATAGCAAATTAAGCTTAATTTTGATAACAAAACATGTATTTACTCTTATAACGTTTAATAACAGACAGGGTTTCTATTGTTTAAAAAGAAAATTCTTGTTTTTATTCACCTACCTTAACCTTAGAACTCAGCAAATATTTTTTTAAATGTCATACTTACGCGTTAGATGCCAACGTATTATAAATATCGTAGCATTGTGTTAAGTGACCAAGATAGTGATTACAAAATGGTTTGCAATAATTTTATTACTATACTAGTGGTGCCACACGACAATGACGTGCCGCTAAACGATTAAGTGTTCCGATGCGATGTCGCTTGGAAACCGATTAGGGGTACGGCTACAATACTCCCTAACAGTTAAGCCCGCTACCATCTTAAGACAGCATCATCAGTTACCGCCAGGTGAGATTGCAGACAAGGGCTAACTTGTAGTGGAATAAAAAGATTTTTTTTAGAACTGTTAAATGGGAACAACTTTGTCATACATGATCTTATCGAAACTTCAACTCTAAAAATGAAAAAAAAACCCTGATATTAAAACATTCTTCATCGGTGCGTTCCTCGTATAGTCACAGCGTTATGATAAATGGCCTTCCGCGATAAAGGGACTATCCGATACTGAAAGAAGTCTGACCAGTAGTTCCAGAGATAATCGCGTTCGAGTAATCAAACCAACAAACAAACTCGTCAGCTTTATATATTAGTTTAAGATATAGGTACTTGATCATTACTGCACCTTTGACTTACGAGTGTTTATTTATTGTAATACTATGCAATAGAATATAATTCAATCATTTTGTTGTAAACAGCCGCGGCGGTCTAATAAGGTTGCTTGGAAGCAACCGGCTACTTTTTAAACACAAATAATAAATCCCCCTATTAAATCCCCCAATAGGGGATAAAATTAACGTGTCCATCTGCTAAAGCACGGGAACATGGAATAAGAGAAGTTTATCCCCGTTTATTTATTACACATATATTATTTGGATATTATGCCCACGTGTGCGCCAATGCTCTGAGAGTTGATAAAGCCGTGGGAGAAGATAAATTTTTATCCTTTCCCTGGGGAGATATATGACTCCTGCCCATGCTAGCCGCGCTGGGATTGTTTTCCGAAAAACAAAAAAAAAAAAAACAACTATATCGTGGCAGTGAGTAGACATAAATAAAAAGCAATTAGAACGACAAATCAAAATGTAGCGTATAAACGGATATTCTATTAAAACTTTCTATTGCGGAATCGTGACTTCCGCAGGATGAATATAGATATTTACTATATAACAATCTCCATAAACAAGTGTTTCTTCTTTTCATCAGCATTGATTGAATGAGTGAATGAAAGAACGTATGAATAAAAGATATAATGTTACGCTTGACCATATATCTTACACGATTCAGTATTCTCGACAGAAATCAATGACATCTACCTCAAACTCAAATGGGGAGTAAGTTTTCTTAGGTATTTATTAAAAGAAATAAATAAATACCATATAAGTAGGGTTTTCCGATTATTCATGCAAGCAAATATTGCAAAAAAAAAAAATGGAAACGGAGAAATGCACGGTGCTGCCCCGTGCATTTTAGGTCGCGTATTAGTTCTCGTCATTCCACTCTTAATGACTTAAAATATCATGTGGATTTTTATAAAAAACTGAACCCCTCGAATGATTTCTTTACTTTTTACAGACGCTATGCTGAGGCTGGGTACTAAGGCATCATGAACAACAAGAGAGTTAATTCTGTTTCGAAATACACGGTTAGTCATAATTCTCGTGAAGTGCCTACCGCGATTGCCTTGAGGTACCCAAAATTAGAAGTTACCTGGAAAATTCACGACGCCGGTAGGATATTGCCCTCCTACTCTTTGATCAGTAATGTTGATATTACAAAAGACTTTGAGGCAAAATTGCATCGACGACGATTGCGATTCGGCGGAATGTCAACATGTGGGCGGAGACTCTAACGGGAGAGGTGAGGTGGTAACGAAGTATGCTTTAATAATAATAAGAGTGTTGAGCGACTGTTATTGTTTCGATAGTCGTTTGAGTCAATAGTGTTGTCGCGAAAAGCTTCGACCAACATCTTAACATGCTTCCGCTTGGTTGTTGGATCAAGGGTCCCACCCACAGAAGGCAGTAGTCCTTGAAACGCCGCGTATTTTGAGGAGGTTCCTCACTCTGGAGCCCTGACAGCCGGTTGTTTGGGCATTCCAAAAGCCCCAAAGCCAAAAAGCCAAAAGGGGAAGTGGATGTTTTTATTTATAATTTTTTAAATAGTTTTTAATATTTTTTAATAGTTTATAATAAAAATCCAATGCGATAATTTTGGACAAAGCATGTCTTCTCCAACTTCCTGAAGGTTGCTGTTGCCAGAGTTACGTATTCTTTCCCCGAAGGATGTATAAATAAAATTGATGGATTGAATTGATTGATTGATGCTATACGCGCCCAGCAGTAAAGAAATCGGGCTAACCCGCCTCGGCGAACATGCCCGATGCACTGCAGTATCTGGGAAGCTTCATAAGATGTCATTGGTTCAACTCGGTAAGAAAATTAAAAAGTATTTACAAATCTAACAAGCCGTACCCACTATGTTATCACAGCTTACTACGTTATTTGTAGATTCAAATTCCTCATTGCATACTTGGGTGGTTAGATTAAAGATGTTATTGTGTTGGGACAAAAGAATGATATACAGCATGATATTCCGGGCTTAAAGAAGGTAAGAATGTGGTCATTCCATAACGCGGAATCACTCTATATTTAGGTGGCATGCCTATAAAAAGTTCAGATAAGTGTTGATACCACGTGAAATGGCTTGCGGCACCGGCGCGCGCGCCGTATTCAAAATGGCGCCGCGGAAGTGGGTCACGGCGATCACCCGACAATGTTCACCAAATGAAATTATATGTTTGTTGCTTAGTCGAGGGTAAGCACTTACTAAATAAACAAATATACTACGAAAATACTCACATCGCCATCTAGCCACAAAGTAAGCAAAGCTTGTGTTATGGATACAAAGCTGATTGATGAATATTTTTATGAATAATATCCATAAATACAGGTAATATACAGACACAGAAAAAGATTCATGTTTTCATTTAATCCTGACCTGACCCTGTTTAATCCCACTTAGGGTTAGTTTTTTTTCTAAGTCACATAACTATCGTAACGAACGCTGAATTAAACGACACATCATTCATTAATGCAAACAAGAAAACATTTAAAATTAGCATGTAAAAGTAAAAGTTGCCGAAATCGACGATAGTAGGTCAAACTAAAAACTTCTGTAGTATAATGTATATTTATTCGAATGGGCCCATCAAAAGCGCTTATAAATCGTTCACACATATATTTTGAATTATTGTGAGATGATTATGATAACTACACTCGTTAATTTAAACTTGGTAACTCGTTAACATAACATTTATTATCTCGTTAACTTAGGCTTAACTCATTAAGGATGAGAAAGTTTTAAAGAAAAGTCCTTACTATGTAAACAATAGTTTCATTCGTAAGTAGACGGCCGACTGGCGCAGTGGGCAGCGACCCTGCTCTCTGAGTCCAAGGCCGTGGGTTCGATTCCCACAACTGGAAATTATTTGTGTGATGAACATTAATGTTTTTCAATGCCTGGGTGTTTATCTTTATATTATATGTATTTATGTATATTATTCATATAAAATATTTATTCATCAGTCATCTTAGTACTCAGTACAGCTTCGCTTACTTTGGGGCGATTTTAGATGGCGATTCGGTATTGTTGTAATATATATATATATATTTTTTTATATGTATAAAAGTCCGAATGTCGCGCACGTACCAAAACCTTGCAATATTATTTATTATAGGTTTGATTATTTATCAATTCGGTTTTAACTTTGTGCAATACAAACTTAGAGTTCAAAATTGAATGTTTGCACACTTAAATTTGCAACTTTCAACATAATATACATATATTATGAGAGCATATAATATAACCTATAAGATATAGAAGGCGCGCGGTCATCGACGTTGTTTACAAGGCATTCCATATGCATTTGTCATATAAAAGCTAAGCACTAATCATTTGCTACCTATTCTACAGTACAGTTACAAAGATATTAATTTCAACAGATAAAAATTCATTTATTTCAACTAGGCCTCCTTTATAAGCACTTTTGAAACGTCAAGTCTGTCAGTAGTGACTCTACCACCAGTTCGGAAGGCAGATTCCACTGAGAAGAGTCGGCAAGAAACTTAGTAGATTGCCCTTTTCCAACATCATTTTAAAGTTTGACTTTGAGTCTTTAGAATTCTTCTGTTTTGTGAGAGATGAGAGCGGAGTGGCCTGCTTCCAAGCAGCTATGTCGTTAAAACTGATCTAACCGAGTTAGGAAACCAAAAACTGGGTTCTCGGTTCGCAGCACCGATGGACTTTGGCGTTATATAGAACTGTGGATTAATCAATCAATCAACCAATCAAAAATATTTTATTGCACACAAGAACAAAACAGAAATAAATAAAAGAGAACAAAGCTACAAGATGTATGGATGTGGCTGTTGAATAAATAAATGTAGCATACAACATCATCAGCATCATTTTCAACCCATTACCGGCCCACTACCGGCACACATTCATTGAAAACATTGAATGAATGAATGAATGAAATACACTTAAATGTACACCAAATTAAAAAAAAACAAGCATTTTTTGCAAGTATAATAAACTACGAATGAATGAAATGAATGAAATACACTTTATTGTACACCATTGTTGTATAATTTAAAAAAAACAAGCATTAAAAATATATATATATATATCCAATTAAAATAAAGGAGAAAAGGTACAATAGGCGGCCTTAGGCCTAGGCGCTTAAAAGCGATCTCTACAAGGCGACCTACCAAATTGAGGTACGACATATACTATGACAATACACACATCGCCATCTAGTCCCAAAGTAAGCGTAGCTTGTGTTGCTAAAATGACTGATGAATATTTTTATGAATTACATATATATTTATGTAATTCATAATTATATTCGTTATATATATATATATATATAAATACGTATTATATACAGTTTAACACCCATACACTGATGCCCATCACACAAATATTTTCCATTTGTGGGAATCGAACCCACAGCCTTGGGTCGCTGACCACTTTGCCGGTCGGCCGGTCGGCAATGCCCAGCAACGTGTACCAGAGTTTTTCTCAATTTTATATCATCTACATGCTTAGTGCACACCTACCCCGAATGCACGCCCATGATACATACAATAGGAATTTATTATCCCGGCAAAATATAAGTACACACGCAATAAGTGGTTCCTCATCATCCGAGCACCTACTTCAGATAAGTATATATTTCCCATGCAAACTGTAAACTACTCTGCCGCTATTTAAAAGGAAGAAAGAAAGAAAAAAAGAAAAATCGTCTTTAGTTACATTTGTGTCATAAAAGTAAATAAATAAATACTACGACAGTTCACACATCGCCAACTAGCGCCAAAGTAAGAGTAGCTTGTGTTATGGGTACTGAGATGACTGATGAATATTTTTATGAATATAATGCACATAAATTACTAATAATATACAGATAAACACCCAGACACTGAAAACATTCATGTTCATCACACAAACATTTTCCAGTTGTGGGAATCGAACCCACGGCCTTGGACTCAGAGAGCAGGGTCGCTGCCCACTGCGCCAGTCGGCCGTCTATTTACGAATGAAATTATTGTTTACATAGTAAGGACTTTTCTTTAAAACTTTCTCATCCTTAATGAGTTAAGCCTAAGTTAAAGTTAAAACGCGGAAGGCAGGGTCACTGCCCACTGCGCCAGTCGGCCGTCAAAAGTGTTTAAAATAAAAATGTGTGACAAAGGAGCTGGCTCAGTCTATGCATACTAAAACGCCCACCACTGGTTTTCAGCAAGCCCCCGTTATCTGCGTCGTCGCCGAAACCTCGCGAGTAAACAATAACAAAACAATCATATTGCCTTAATATCACTATAAAACTATTATCGGTATAACCCTCCTCAAGAATATGGGGGGCTATAAATACAAGATTTTTCTAATCAGTCAGGAAGTTCTATAGATTTGCGCGTTTAAACAAACAAACAAAAAAACCCTCTTCAACTTTATTATTAGTTGATAGTATAAATATACGAGTAAATAAACAATAAAATCTTTAAAGCAAACACGTATAATATAAAGCATAATCCAACTTTGTGAGATGTACATGAGGTTAATAGAGTCCAGTATAGTGACCTTATAACACTATAATTTATTCGGTTTATATCCGAATTAGCGTCGTCGGTACGGGCAAGTAGGTCACGGTCCGCGAGCAAGATGGCAGATACAGTTGGTGATGAGTGCGAAAGAGAGTGATAGCACAAGTAAATGCCTATGAAACTGGAGCGAGTGCGAAATTTTTTAACTTCGCAAATCGTAACGGATTGCTTCAGTTAGTTTTTGTGGTTATAGTGCGAAAATTATCTTCGCGAAACCAAACTGTTTTTAAGGTCATCTTTATCGATTCAATTGATTTACGTTCACTGCTGGACATAGGTATTTTGTAGGCACTTCCAAAATCCACGTCCACCTTTTGAGAGGCCGGCCTACGCTGCGATTTACAGGTGCAGGGTCGCCATTCCAGCATCTTAGGAGAACGTCCATCGGTTCTTTGAGCTATGTTCCCATATTCACATCAGCTTTGAGCGCATTGTTGAGAACTCAAATCTTTTATTAACTTCGAAAAGTTGTTAAAATTTTTAAAACACTAATATAGAAAGTAAACAAAGGAAATTGTATCTTGTGATAGAGTGACTTATTAACAGACAGACTTGACGTCAAAAGTGCTTGTAAGCCGAATTGAAATAAATGAATTTTGAATTTATTCCTTATGATAGATCGCTTCCAAGTTCCAGCCGACCTAAGTTAATGAATTTATCAAAAATGGAAATTTAAAATTATTTTAATACTAGCTTTTACACACGGCTTCACTCGCGTGGTAATTTGAATAAACTATCTCTATGCCAAAAATAACGTCAATCCAACGTTGCTCTGTTTCTGAGTGATTCAAGTACAAAACGTAAACGTAAGCGTATCTTCCCACAGGAACTGTGCATTTTTGCGGGATAAAAAGTATAGCCTATATCACTACACTCCGGCCCATAAACTATCTCTATGCAAAAATTCACACCAATCCGTTGCTCCGTTGCTGCGTTATTAATGGACAAACAAACTCACTTTCGCATTTATTATAATATTAGTATGGATAATTTAATTTTACTAAACTTTTATTAGTACTCGCGCAAATAATTTTATTTACATTTATTTGCGCCACGGGGGTCATCATCTTTGACCGATGATTTCTGACGATGTCAACGTATAAAACATTAACGTGGGTACCTATTAACAACTTGTTAAAAGTAAAACAAAAATTTACATAGAGCGAGGCCCTGGCGTCGATAAGGTGCCATCTGCACTCATTATCACCATTAATTGCTCTAAACTGGTTCAAGTAAACATGTTACAGGTATTTTTAAATGTCCCACTTGTTCAACAATGATACATTTTTACAACTCGAAAACACTGTAGTTACTTTATAAAATAATTAAAATTTAAAATTCGAGTACCTCCTACATTTAATATAGTGTAACTTATCTACTCGTCAAAATAATGCGGGGAAAACAATATAATTCGCCATTATGTGGTTTCGGCCATCTTGGATGCGGAATTTGGCAGGATATAGTATTATACTAGCCAAGCCCTTACATTTGATACCCATTCATATATACGTAAAAAAAAAAAAATTGCGGCGGCCATCTTTGAGTTGAAACTTGTCATAGTCAGCGAACGAAAAAAGCTGCTTTTAGTGCATAGTATTTAACTAGTCAAGCCCTCTCATTTGATTCCTATATTGAGAGAGTTGTGAATAAATATGTAATCCGCCATTTTGTGGCCCGGCCATATTGGACCGATTCTCATCAAAAAGAACAGTCAGTGCAGTGGTTAAAAAAAAATATTTTGCAAATCAAATATGTTGAAGTAATGCCCAAACATAAATTTAAAAAAAAAACATACGAATTAATAACCTCATTTTCGAAGGAAATCGGTTAAAAACCGGCGATAGTTCAATGCTTGGGGCATAGCTTGAGAGGGGCGTACCCCAGCTTAGCAGTACCGCTAACTTTTATAGGTTATGTGCGTTTAAAGCAAATAAATATTACTTCCTTAAACAAACATGACAGTTCGATTTTTCAATTTAGTAAAATCTAAGAAGAATCTCGAAGCATACTAAAGCCGCTAACAGTATCCTATGTGATATTAGCTAACATAATATATCAACTATATAATATTCGACGCGCTCACGTGCAATCGAGCGGTGCTTCACAACTTTCTCTCGAACGCCGCACCGTTTCATTCAATGCCTCTGCTTGCAAACAGCTGTTTGGCGTGAAACTCATTTTGTTGTTTACTGTACCCCTGGTACAAGATTTGCAATCTCGTACTAGCTTTTGACTATCGAAATACTTGAAAATCAGAGTAAAATTGATCTTATCTTTATTGTTTTAAAGCTCAAATTTGTGTTCAATTCTTCAACTAGGCCTTTGTTTGTTATGCGGTTTTTGCATAACAAACTGCAGCTTAAAATTGCCCTAATGCCACTCGTTTTCGGGTCGCAAATCCTGTACTTCTGATTTCTGTTTAACAAACGTTCTGTCAAAAGCTCGAGCTAAAGAATGAGCTTTAATACAATGCGAATAAGATCCACTTCAATCATAAAGTGTTTCCATACTTGAAAACGACTACTCGCTTGCGAGCGAACAAATCGTGTACCTGCTAAGGCAACAGAACGTTTGTGGAATAAAAATCAAAAGCACGAGATTTGCAAATCTAAGACGAGTATAATAAGGTATATTTTACTTTGACGGCATAGGGTTTGGAATGCGAAAACGACTCGATTGCGAGTTGCGACCGATCAAATCTTGTACTAAGGCTAGTTACTGATTTACCGCGGTGGGGTTTTCTCCAGATCGCCAGTGTTTTGTTGTTTATGGCTTTATTGTTGTTTTCTTTCAACAAAATATACGTTACATGGTTTGAAATTAGTATTCAATTTAAGAATGCAGAAGACAGTTTTCAGTTTACGTGAAACTTATACTAGGCTGTTTCTTGCCGTATTTAATGTTTCTTTATTTTTTATTAGCAAAGATCAGTATTTTTGAATTTTTTATATAATATTTTATATTTTTGTTGTAGAACTTAGGTTAGCGTTTTTTAAGGTTCCATAAATTTAAGGTACCAGTTATCTAAGAGCTGGCGTTTACTAAGATCAAAGGAAAGCCGAGCAATCCAGAGCGCTTTCAGCTTGGCCACTTTGCCTATAGGTTGGCAAATTTTTTCACACTTCTGAAGAAATATAACTTAGGCTAACTTAAGGTAACATAAATCAAAGGTAAACGCAATCTCATCAATTAGTCTGTAATATAATATGATGGTAATAAAGCTAAGTACTCACAATATCGTGCCCTTGACTGCCACTCCTGACCACTTCCGGCGCCATATACTCGATGGTACCACAGAAGCTGTAAGCGCGGCTCTCACCGCCGCAGAACTCCTTGGAGAGACCGAAGTCCGTCAGGACTATGTGACCTTCAGCGTCCAGCAGGATGTTCTCAAGCTTGATGTCACGGTAGATAATGCCGAGCTGCGGGGAATATGAGGTATTATAAAACAAGAGTAACTCGCAATCGAGTAGTCCCTTTCGAGTATCGAAATACTTGAACATCAGAGTAAAATTGATCTTATCTATATTCAATTAAAGCTCTAATTTGCCTACAATTCTTCAACAAGGACTTTTGGCAGTATCCTTAGCACAAGTTTTGCAACTTAAAATGGATCCAATTTCAATCGTTTTAGAGTCGCAAATCCAGTACTTCTAATTTCTGTTTAACAAACGTTCTGTCCAAAGCTCGTGCTAAAGAATTAGCTTTAATACAGATCCATTTAACATCCAAAGCTTTGGAAGTTGTTCCCATAATAAATTGGCGTGAAACTACAAATACCGCCTTTGGACTCCTGAATGTCACGATTAACTATCTTTTCTGTTTTTTTTCTCTTTACTGTGTACTAAATGTTTGTGTTTATAAAGTAACAAATAATACAAGACTGTGACCCAGTGGCGTGCACAGGTTCTTCGGCCAGGGTATGCATAAAGCAGATATATAGCATAAATAGAAAAGAATCCCCTCCAATACAAGCTATATAAAATAATTTGGGTAGGCAGTGCTTTTGTGCATGCACGATGTGCACGCAATTGCTGTGACCTAACCTAAACTAACATAGGCAAAAATTAAGCATAAAGTTTCTAGCTTTTGTTCCGTAATTAAGTTTAAGCTATCATCGACGGCCCAAGCAGATGGCCCACCTGATGATAACTGGAAAATCATCGGCTATAGACAGAGCGACATTTTGCAAGGTATGTACACGTGTTACACGTCCATCAACTTAGGTCGTAGGTGTTAAACCCCACGTGCCTATAATTAAACCAGCAACAATTCAGACCGGCGGCGGCTGGAGGGTTGGGGTCTACTTGCATACCTTATGTAACTGCTCCAAGGCCAGTATGATCTCAGCTATGTATATCCGAACTTCGTTCTCGTGGAAGTGCTCCCGCTGGTACAGATGCGTAAAGAGCTCACCACCCGCTACGTAATCTGCGACAAAGAGAGTTTCAGTCATCATCATCATCAACAACAACCCATTAACGGCCCACAAGGAACGGCAGGGTGATTACGTATCTCGCGACAGGTTTGCGACAGGCGTAAATCTTTCAATCACTGCTGTCAAACGTCACATTTGTTAATTTATTGTATGGAAAAGTGATTGCAAGATTTACGCCTGTCGCAAACCTGTCGCGAGATGCGTAATCATCCTGCGGGTCTCCTCTCAGACTAAGAAGCATTTTGACCTCGGCGCCGTAGAAAGTACAGAGGTGCACCGCGCGGCGCTACTTCTGTACCTATTTCTGCACACAAACATGTTTGCTTCTGGCATTTCTGTTCTTTATCATGCATCTATAGCATTTTGTTCTACGCCTTTGGTTGCCTGTTAGAGATCGCTTTGTAGCGATAAGGCTGCCAAATTTGACCGTCTACCGAATAGTGTTGCCCAAATTCAGTCTTGGTCTTGCAGTCTTGGTCTTGTTCTTGCGTTTTTGCAAGACCAAGACCAAGAACAAGACCGCGTATTTTTAGCAAGGCCAAGACCAAGACTGACCGTGCAAGACTTGAGCAAGAACAAGACATAGCCTGCAAGACTCTTGCGTCTTGCAGCTAGGACTTAGCGCTATTTCACGGAGTAGTTAGGTGTAACAGTTCGGTGTATAGGTAGGTAGGTACGCTTAGGAATTCTATGAGACGCAAAAAACTATATCAAAGAATATGAAAAACTGGACCTATGCGCATTACGACTAATACCATAAACATAGCGAATAAAAAAATATCTATTAAAATCAAACTGAGTGCATGCATAGTTATGTTTTAACCATCGGCACTTTGATAATGCGGCATCAAAGGTTTTGTACTTACTTCTCAAAGAAATTTGCCGCTTTTCGGAAGTACATGGTTATGATACACGCGCCGGCGGCTTCTTTTGAAATCTAAAACAATCGTTGCCGCCGCGCCGAAATCATAACATTTGACACTATTCATGCAAAATAATTTCGAATTTTAAGAGTACCTACAGGTGTTCCAAAGAATAAATAAGTTTCAGAGTGCTTAGAATGAAAATGAATACATTATACTGATCACGCAAGTAGTATTATGATTAGGATAAAATGGTGAGGATAGGTAGTAGATGTCATAATAATTCATTCTAGTAAGTAATTATAATATTGATTACTTATATGGTTTTAAACTAATTACTTAGGTACTATTATTGTACATTTAGTCATTATATTTCTTAAGTTTTTACAAGAAAAAATAGCAAAAAGTGTTCGAATATCTCTGAGAGAGATGATGAGAGTAAGTATTTACTAGCTGTGCCCGCGACTTCGTCCACGAGGAATAGTAACTTTGGAGGTATAGTGACGTTCAGGATTTATTTATTTATTTTAAAACTTCTGTCATCAAACATACAAACGAATTCTTCAGCTTTATTCAAATAAATGATAAATCGTAAAACTCTTTTATTAAATTTCTTATAAGTTGAGGGTTCAATCTCTTTCTAGACAGATAAGTATTGTTCTTTAAAATACAGTCAAGTTATTGTAATTAATTTGTTTTTTTACATGTTTTAGCAAATGTAAGCTTATAAATCATAAATGTTTATTAAGAAACAGTTACTTCCATGGAAAACGACATATAGGTCAGTTGATTTTTCGAATTTCTTATCAAATCTTCAGTTATTTATTAATCTGCTTGATCTTTACTATGGCTATGTTAATTCAAGCTCACAATGTTCCAATTCTAATACGTTTTTCTAAGATTTAAAGTAAACTTTAATAAATAGTAATAGACTAATAGGTAATTGCAAGACTTGCAAGACTCTTGCTGCAAGACCAAGACCAAGACCAAGACTGGGAGCGCAAGACCAAGACCAAGACCAAGACCAGGTGTATTGGCGCAAGACCAAGACCAAGACTGGCTAAGTCTCGTCTTGTTCTTGCATTTGGGCAACACTACTACCGAAACGCTATTATTTATGTCAAATTTCATCGAGATCCGTGAAGTGTATGAGCCGAACATAACAAAGCAAATAAATTAAAAAACAACACTTTCGATACTATCCATACCAGTATGAATATATAATAATGTGGAGGTTTATTTATTTATTAAATTCTTCATGTACATACAGTACATAAGAGACATGACGCCCCGCTGGGGCATTGCAATAAAATTTGTCGAAATTATTTTTATTTCTTTACTTAATTTAAATTATTATGTATATCCAAATTAAATTTCGTTATTTAATTTGTCAATTTAAATTATATTTATATTTTGTGTATTTCCTGTGTGGCGTGAAATAAAAGTATCTACAATTAGTATGTCTGGTGAGAGGCTTTGGCCGTGGCTAGTTTTCATCCTACCGACAAAGACGTGCCGCTGAGCGATTTAGTGTACCGGTGCGAATATGTCGCGTAGCAACTGATTAGGGATATGAGTACGACTACCATACGCCCTAACAGATTAGCCCGCTACCAACTTACACTGCATCATCACTTACCACCACGTAAGATTGTAGTCAAGGGCTAAGTTGTAGTGGAATAAAAAAAAAATTGTATTCGTACAGTCATTCATGTTTAGTACATTTACATTTTACTATTGAATTACTGTGTTTATCAAAAAAGCATCAAAATTAGTTGCGTAGTTTATACGATCAAACGCGTGAGCGACTTAGTTTCTTACTACGTAAAGAAGATATTCCAAAAATTTGAAAACTTTTCCAAAAAACAATCCATCACGTTTCAATCCAAAGGGTTGATAGGGACTTCCCCCTCGCGACATGAGATCCGTATAAACTCAAATGTCAACTAAGACATGTAAATGATTTGCTTTTAATTGTTCACTCACACACCGTTGCATTGAACAAGGAATGAATGGGTTAGTACTGTACGCAAAAAAAATAAAAGAAATTTAAAAAAAAATCAAAGCGAAGATACGTAGCCTAACTTCCTTAGTAAAGAGGTTTACTGAGGAAGGTTGGGTACGTATCATGAGAAGTATAAAATGTTATAAATTGTGACAACAAGATTTTTATATTCCGCCATATTTATTTCTTGAAATGATATTGCAAAGTTCGGGAGGAACAGATTTTACGACTTTAAAAGCGCAATCTTTTATCCAAGTCACTATTGGGGCTTCATTTTTTTTTTATTAACTGAGGATATCCAACACGCGTACGTGCTCTGATTGATTTTTTCACAGCGACCACTTGTGCATGCATGGTGTGCAATCCCCAATTTAGTTTTTCCCTAACATCATGACATTTTATTCTATAGGCAACCGTCTGAGTAAAATAGTTTCAGAAAGATACCCATCGTCACCCATGCCTATATATACGAGAAGCTTGCGTTCTGAAGGAGTTATTGCAGGAAAACCATCATTAATTATATTTATATTTATGTCACACAATACATATACATAATACATATTATAACACCATTATTTATATTTTTGTATGCTTACATTTACATTTGCTATTTTATTTAATTATTAATGTATTTTTTTAGTAAGTAATTATATGTATGGATTGCGATTTCCCGTCACTCATTGCCTTATTCCATTCGTTAAGATAGTGATAAGGCTGCCTTTTGCACATAATTATGTTAAAGTAAGTTTTCATGTGTGTGTTTCTTATATTAGTTAGCAATGAAGTTGTTTTAATAAATAAATAAGTATACCGAAACTAACGCGATCGTCGCTTAGCTTGTAAGCTAGAAAGCTAAATAAAATCTTCAACTTCATTTGCTAACCATACAGCACTTGATCAATAAGGGGATCGAGCAAGGGAAGCCGTCGAGTGCACTCAAAACTTCGCGAATACAATGCGGTATAAAGTTTAAGCTACTCGACAATTTTTTTTTTCTATCGCTCTCGTCGTTGAATCCTGTGTATCAGAACCCGTGATTGCGACGGTCTCTTCCATTGTTCGCAAGAACCGAGAGGTCGACAGATTGCGTTGGTTAAACAACGTTCGTCAGAGTCATTAACTAGATGGATTCGCGACTTCGCAGGTTCGTATTTGAACTTCACCCTTGTTACGAAACTTGGAATTTAAGGGGGTGCCCAGTAACAGCCATTCTAACTGTCAATCCCACCTGCCCGTGGTGTATGCAGATAATGTAAAACGAAGAAAATCTCCAGAACGAGTTATAAAAACTTAAGGGTAGGCTTTTTATAACTCTTACTATGCCTATCCTTAAGTTTTTTATATTTATTTATAATACTAGCTGTCCCGGCGAACTTCGTACCGCGGATGATTGACGGCCGATTGGCGCAGTTTGCAGCGACCCTGCTTTCTGAGTCAAAGGCCGTGGGTTCGATTCCCACGAGTGGAAAATATTTGTGTGATGAACATGAATGTTTTCCAGTGTCTGGGTGTTTATTTGTATATTTTAAGTATTTTATGTATATTATTCATCATTCATCGTAGTACCCATAACACAAGCTACGCTTACTTTGGGGCTAGATGACGATGTGTGTATTGTCGTAGTTTATTTATTATGATTTTTTTAAATAGTGTAACTAACACAACTTTCTTTTATATATATAGATATTATATTATATCATCGGCTCGCTTAGTGCATACCCTGTGCGTACCCTCTATGCACGCCAATGAGCACAGAGGACGTCGCTGCTCGCTCTCCGTTATATTCCCTTAGTCACCTCGTACGACACCCACGCGTAGAAGAGTGGACGATGATGATGATACATGTCCTACGACGGTCGAAATCTAGTAACATTGAAACATCAGAAAATACTCGGTTTTCTTAAATGCTTTCGCTTCTTTTGCGAATATATATTCCATTTTTCACCTTTTGAAAGGTCTTTATAATTCCTCGGACGTGTCTGGGCCGTAGCTCCACTTTGAGCGTGACTTATTCATGTTTCGATTAAAGCTTTTCTCCGTAGTAGGTTAAGTAATATATAAATTCATGTCGAGAATTTTGCCTAATAGTAATATATAAATTCATGTCGAGAATTTTGCCTAATAGTAATATATAAATTCATGTCGAGAATTTTGCCTACGCTAGTTAGTAATATGAACAATATTACTTTACTAGCAGCGCCACGCGGTGTTACCCGCGGTGAATAAGTCTTTTGGTAGCATTGTTAGGACGCGAGGGAAGGACGATATTTGGTGTGAAAAAACGAATATTCCTGTAAACCACCTTTGGGAATTTCATATTTTTCCAGGACCAAAAGTTGCCAATGTCACTCTTCAACCCTTCAGGTGTATCAGGGTAGATTGGTTGATTAGCAAGGGCGTGAAGGCAGGACAGATAAACAAACACACTTTCGCAATTATAACATTAGTAAGGATTCCTCCCTCTCTTAACACAGATATGAGGAGATCCGTAGAAGAACTAGATTTACCGAAACAGCTCAACGCCCCATCAATGGGATGTCTTGACCTTGGTGAGCTCTGCAAACAGATAGTAACATTGGCTAACAATGGCTACACAGTTTTCCAAAGTCAAAGTCAAATAACAAAGGCACATATATGGCACTTTTGATGCGTACATTAAATGTAAAATGTCATAAAAGGGAGTTGAGGGCGACCACTAAATTCGTCAATTTAAAAATAAAGCAACGAGGGTTCCAAAAGCGCCCTGGTCTAAGAAGAAACAATCGAAAAAGAAGCCCACAACAAACTTAGCCGGTTTTTGTTTTTGTTATCACCAGCTCACATTGTCATTCAAAACTATTCAAGAAGCAATCTGGTTAGTGCAATATTTTACACTCAAGCATTTTTATCGTTGACGTGGTAACTAACTATAATAGGACTTTTCTATAAGCTTACGTTTGATACAAACTTTGAACTTTTTAAGAGACATCGCCACGAAATCAACTGATAGTTTATTGTTTAAAGTGTGAGGCAAGTCTTGAGACCTCTGCAGAAAGACTTACAAAAAAAATTTTTTTTTTGAGGCAAGTCTTGAGACCTCTGCAGAAAGACTATCAAAAAATTTTTTTTTTTTTTAAGTGGGTACAGAATTAGCACCTAGCCGTGTACCTGTGTACTTTCTACGGCGCTCCAGGGTGCCGCGGCGTCCAGGCTGCGAAGCCCTGGTTTTTCTTTTTTTATTCCACAACAAGTTAGCCCTTGACTGCAATCTCACCGAGGTGTTAAGTGATGATGCAGTGGTGGTAAGTGAAGATGGTAGCGGGCTAACCTGTTACGGAGTATGGTAGTCATACCCCTAATCGGTTTGTACACGACATCGCACCGTCACAAAATCGCTCAGCGGCACGACTTTATCGGTAGCGCGGTAACTAGCCACGGCCAAAGCCTCCTACCAGAACAGACCAGAGAAAATTCAGAAATTATAAATTTCCAAATCGCCCCTGTTGGGTATCGAACCCAAGAACTCCTGCTTTAATTTACAGCGCTCTTAGCAATTATTCATTGTAAAATCAACATCTCCTGAGGATGTTCCGGTTTCGGAGCGAAACGTGCGCAGAGGGTACATTGCCGAAGATATGTTTGGTGTGGAGTATAAGGATTGAAGAAATTATAAATTACACAATACAGAATCTCCTGCTTTTCGCGCAAATTAAGCTTAATTTTCATAATATATCATCATGGATTTCCGCAAACGCCTGCTTCTATCCAATACTCACAGCGCTCACCGTTCCTCCAGGGAGGACGTCGTGGTATAGCGGATAAAAACTTGAGGCTTCATGTCATCATTTGCTACTAATACCTATTCTACAGTACATTTACAAAGATGTTACTGTACTGTGTTGTTTCAACAGATTGTTTCCTCGATACAAGTCTCATCAGACGCAGACGGTGCGGGGGAGGCAGTAATGGAGGGCAGCAGGGGGTTGTCCCTGACCTACAAGCGGCTAAGTGATTTATAAGCCGTATTCTACTGCACAGTAACTAACAGTCTGGTGAATGTTGACAAAATTATAACAGATTTTTCGAGGAGAACATACATTATTCGGAACGTCGCATGCAACGTAAAACCCTACAACCCTACCTTTCTAACGTACCGTTACATCCCTAAAATACTAACATACATAATGATTTGCACAACAATAAAGTCGAAGCATCGGTATTATGAAAATTAAGCTTCATTTGCTATACTCCGCGCGAAAAAAAGGTAATTATTGTGTAATTTATAATTTCTTCCATCATTATACACCACACCAAACAGATATTTGGCAATGTACCCCCCTCTACGCACGTTTCGTAACCGGAGCACTCTAAGGACCTGTTGACTCTACAATGGATAATTGCAAAGAAAATTAAAGTTTGTTTGACGTTTGCTCTTTTTAAGAAATTATAAATTCAGATTCTCCTGATATTCGCGGAGTATATCAAATTAAGCTTAAATTTCACAATATATCATGGAATTCCGCAAAGTAACGTAAGTAATAAGTAAGTATCCAATAATATTATGTCTCTTTATAAGACAGTCTAACTTCGACAAATAGTCAGTCGTGGTGGTATTAGCCGAATTGCCTGCACCAGATCAGCACGGCTAGCTTGGGCAGGAGACAATTATATCCCCGGGGGAAACGGATAAAAATGTATCTTCTCCCACAGCTTTATCAACTCTCAGAGCATTGTAATATTAAAATTCTCCTATTCCCTTTTCCCGTGCTTTAGCAGGATGACACGTGAATTATATCCCTTTTCAGGGGATATAATCGGGGGATATAATTTTTATCCCCTGCCTGTGCTAGCCCTGCAGACCACATAAAATTCCGACGTCGCTTTTGCGTCAGAGGTTAAAAAGCCTAATCTTCTAAGTAGATCGCTCTAACTATAAAGTGCTCACGCGTTAAAACTTAGATCGACTAGCCTATTTAGCTACTTACGGTTAATATATCCGCCATTATGAGATTGTTCTGTCGTTACCCAACCACTACTCAAGTGGCGTGCGGTTCAAGTTACAAGTGATTGAATTTTATCTGGTCTGATCTGGTGGGAGGCTTTGGCCGTGGCACGTTACCAACCTACCTAAAAAACGTGCCGCAAAGCGGTTGAGCGTTCCAGTACGATGTTGCGTAGAAACCGGGTTTATTATAACTGCCATATTCCCGAACAGGTTAGCCCGCTACCCTCTTAGACTGCATCATCACGTACAACTAGGTGAGATTGCAGTCAAGGCTTAACTTGTAGTTGAATAAAAAAAAAACAAAGATTAAATATATATATTTTGTAAAATCCAAACGTTACATTTATTCATCATCTTTTATTGGTTATATATTTTGATGTACTACGTATGTATGCAAACGAGAAAGTAGTAGTGAAAGATTAAAACCCGCAAGTCAGAGAAAATGGTTGTACAGTGTCAAGTCTTCCATTTTTGACAGAGTGCGTCATTTCAGCAAAAAATTATGTCCCAAAGACATTATTCACCTATTAATTTTCCCTACTGTACGAAACACGTACTCAAAAACAGATGCTTTAATACAAACAAGCAACTAATTATTGCGCTTTAAAACAACTAAAACAATATTTAGTTGTTTTAAAGCGCAATAAGTAGAGACGGAGTGGACTTGGAACGTGATCGCATACCCACGTAACATTGTAATGTAATGCATATTGGTCTATTGTAACGACTTTTAGCATCCACACCCACGAAACCATGACGACCATGTTTCAAGATTTATGCCATTGTAGTTAATCTTCTGTAACTTGGACCACACCTTCCCACAGAGAATGCACGTGCAACGTCTAACAATAGGTTTGCGAGTGCAACTCGACTGATGTTGTGAAGAGAAAAAAAAAAAAAAAAAAAAAAAGGTAAAAGAGGCGATGAGGGCTGACTAATAGAAATTTCTTTTTTAGCGACAGTTAATACTTCAATGCCTGCTTAACGTTGGTCGGCCGTTGATCTAACAGTTAGCATGTTGGACGACCGTTGAAAGATCGTTGGATCATGGGTTTTATGCGAAGAAACTTTTAGTACAAGTTCGTAGATAATAAATTGATTCACCCCCGCAAAGGAAGCTTATTTAGCCCCTCGGTTTTGGTAATTATTCCACACATGCAGGGCGTGGAAACTGGTAAAATTATAATTATTATTATTTATTAAAATAAAAACATAGATGTTATGCGTAATTTATGATCCACATATTCAGCCAAGATTGGCGTACAAAAATCATTAACATTATTTTAAAACTAATACTAAGATGTTATGATTTTCAAATACAATTTGGTTCCAAAAACGATAAATAGATTTAATACCATAATATTTAAAGCATGTCCTCAAATGTCCGCCAACACCAGAATTTTTAGTCAAGTTGATTACTCTTCGTAATGTTTTGTAATTTAAAATTAAGGAAAATCTCCAGTAACTGTTATAAATACTTAAGGGTAGGCTTTGTAGGAGTTATAAAAAGCCTACCCTTGAGTATTTATAACTCGTATTGAAGATTTTCTTAATTTTATATCATCTGCATACACTTTTGTATACCCTCTATGCACGCCACTGACAATACTGTACACATTATTGAGTAGATAGTCACATGCAAATGAAGCCGCGACAGAGCATTGCATTACGGTCGAAATTATATCAGAATTATTTCAAAATTATTTTTTAATTATTCCAAAATACCCTAACAAGGAAGTGGAGGGAGGTTTTATCTACCCTGACAAGGAATAAAATTAACGTGTCCACCTGCCAAAGCATCGCATCAGGGAAAAGAAAAAGTTAACCCCTTTTATTATTACACGTATATTATTCAGGTATTATTTCAACCTGAATATTACAAAAGTTAGAGGCAGCGATCGGCCGAGATTCGAACTCGGTCCCCCGAAAGTGAAGTCAAGCTCATACCCACTGGTCTAACTTTTTTAAATTATGTGCGTTTTTGGTAATTAAAATATCACTTGCTTCAACGGTGAAGGAAAACAACGTGAGGAAATCTGCATACCTGAGAGTTCTCCATAATGTTCACAAAGGTGTCCACACCTTTGAGAACAAAACCGCACTGGGCCAGCATGGTGGACTAAGGCCTTAACCCCTTCTCATTGTGGGAGGAGGCCCGTGACCCTTGGGCAGGACGGAGGTTATGTGGGACTCCCCTTTTAAATGGGTATGCCCGAAATAAAAACCACCCTTGTCCCTGATGTTGGCTTTGTTAGACGCCCGGGGAACCTTTTGTTTATCTCCCGGACGTCTACCAACCACCCCAACCGATTGTTGGGGCTCCCGGGCTAACGAGGAGGGGATCAGGACAGCTTGAACCGCCCCTCAGACCGTAGAGAGGCTTACGTAGTGACGGGTAGCTAGCCCAATAGCTACCCGCCGCCTCCCAAGAAAAGCTGGCGAGCGGCAAATCTGACAATCAAACCTGCCAGCGGGCGCCCTCAGAAGACTGTACACCATTTTCGGCAAACATACCTGACGCGCTGCAACATCTTGGCAGAAGCATCAGCATCCTGAACGCATTATTATACACAAGATGGCCTCTTAACGAAGATATTTTTTTTATTCCGCGTTGATTCCTCACGCCATCTTCCTCCAACTTAGGTCGCAAAGCCGTCCGATAAGTGTACCGAAGTAACGGCAAACAATAAGGTAGGCCGCGAGAAAGAAAAAGTGCCTTTGCTACCGACGGGTCAAGGCTTCGGCGTTTGGTGCGCGTTAGGAAATTGTTTCGAGGAAATTAGTTTTATTGGGGCTAAGATCAAGTCAAGGCGTGATTATAATTCTATGAAAAGCAAGTTTGTTTTGATCTTACTGCGGCAGGCTTTTTTGTCTGCTGGGAAGCTTCGTGGCCAGTAACAACACTAGAATAGAATAGAATAGAATAGAATTTGTTAATTTACCAGAACAATACAAACAGACTTACATACGGAGTAACTTAAAATTTTGTACTTAATTATTAATAGCTTAAGTCTATGATGTGCCAATAAAAAGGTTCTGACTCAGCTTAATGTTCCGGATACTAATGTACCCACAACGCTGGTATTCTGTCAGTACCTATTTTGTTGAGGAAAGTCCAGTTATGTAATCACATATAAAACAAAAAATATAAACTATATAAAAGAAAGTAAACTTCATAATGGAAAGCAGATGAAAATTCATTTTTATTTAAGTAGTAATGGAAAAGTGTTATTCAGTAATGGAAAAATGTTAGTCAGATAATAATTTTTAGTTTTTAGTACATTAGTACGTTAGTGCCACATTAGATGTTCAGCAGCTAATAGCGATATAAGTTTTTAAAGCAAAACTTGGCATTTCTAAAGGTGGTGGGATGTCGATCCAGTATATGGTGGCAAGATATTTAAAACTGCCACGATATGCTGCAAACCTGTGGCGTGGCATCGATAGTGGTGGCGCTATAGTTCTTTTACCGTAGCTAGGGTCGACAATTCCGACAATGATCTTAAAATTTTTATACCAAATTTTATGAAGATCGGTGCGGTATTTGAGCTGCAAACAAAATACAGACACAATTTCGCATTTTTCCTTTTGTTTCCCTGGGATAAAAAGTAGCCTGTGGCTCTCGTCGTCCTTTCAACTAACTCTATGCCAAATATAATTTTGGTGGTGCTAACTAAGCACCACGTGTGGGTGGGCGTGAAGGAAAAACAAACAAATAAACAAACACACTTTCTCATTTATAATAATATTAGTGAGGATAGTATCGATGAATTTGAGATGTTTGATAGTCTAGTAAATTTGTATACGTTCTTTCTGCTGCCACCAGTGGTGCTGTGTTCCGGTCTGAAGGACGCGGTTGCCGGTGTAATCAGTGGCTTGCACTTCATACATGCACAAAAGCACTGCATACCCTAAAATTTATATATAACTCGTATAGGAGGAGAATTTTTGCCGATTCATGCCATTTTCCCGCTGTATGCATACCCTGGTAAGAAACCAAGTGCACGCTACTGTGTAATTATAGGCATATGAGGCTTAACATAAGCGAAGCGGTGGTAGCCCAGTGGGTAGGAGCTCGACTTTACTTTCGTGGGGTTCCGAATTCGAATCCCAGCACGCACCCTCTACCTTTTCTAAGTTATGTGATTACACCTGCACGCCTGAGAGTTCTCGATAATGTGCTTAAAAGTCTGTGGAGTCCACCAATACTGGGCCAGCGTGGTGGATTACGGCCTCAACCCCTTCTTATTGTGGGCCGGTAATACGTTAATATGATGAGGCTTAACATAAGAAGTCGCAAAGTATCCAATGAGAGAGTTCTGCGACTCGTCAACCAACGGCGCGAACTTCAGCACACCATCAAGATCAGAAAAGTTGCATATCTGGGGCACGTGCTACGGCATGAGAGATATTACCTCCTTCAACTTACTATGATGGGAAAAGTTGTAGAAAGAAGAGGCGTTGGTCGCAGAAAAAAGTCCTGGCTTCGAAATATCAGAGAGTGGACTGGAATCGCGAGTGCATCAGAATTATTTCGCCTGGCGAAAAATAGACAAAAATTTACGAAGCTGACTGCCAACCTTCGCTAGTCGGAGAGGCACCGCAAGAAGAACATAAGAAGGCTCAATATATATATACAATATATAATACTCAGCGTATTGCTACTGATCTAATCAATAATGAGGAGATCCGTAGAAGAACCAGAGTTACCGACATAGCCCAACGAGTCGCGAAGCTGAAGTGCCAACATAGCTCGGACAACCGTCCCAAGGTGTTGGCAATGGCAACCCCGCACCTGTACCTGTACTGTCTACACAGGTAGACAGACTATATCAAACGAGTCGCGGGGAGCCGCTAGAAACAAGCGGCCCAGAATCGTTGAGTTTACGTCCTACAAAAGACCTATGTCCAACAGTGGACGTCAATCGGTTGAAGTGATAAATAGAGATAATCCTAACATAGCTCTTTCCATCACTCGCTGAGTGACTTATTTCGAGGACCTACCAATGCATAAGTTTAAACAATGTTTTAAAACACATTTATTACAGCGAGGTTACTTGGAAGACAAGGTTGCATGGAAGTACCCGAATCCGCTTCTCACAAGATAGGGAAACGTATGTTAAATTGCAAATTGTTGATATTGGAAAGAAGCAATTGCTGAGTTTCTTGACGGCTTCTTCTTGGTGGAATTCGCCTTCCAAACCGGTGGTAGAGTCACTACAACTTGACGTCAACTTGACGTTTCAAAAGGGCTTATAGAGGGCTTATAGCCTACCCAAAATTTATTTTTTTATAATGTAAAACAATAAAACTTATTCCTAAACTAATTACTGAAAAGGTCATGCCCGCGTAGAATGTTTGTGAAAATACTGGCTAAATGAGAACTCACGGCAGGCTAAAACGTACATCGATTCTTAACTAACTAAATATTACAAATATATGCATGCCTACATAATATTACTATCCTTACAATTATGTAATATCAGAAAACTATCAGATGATCGCATCACTCATGCTAGCGTACAGCTAACGAGTAGACGTCAAACACGCAACGTGAAATTGCCATCAAAGAGAGGTGGCCGCATGGCGCAGTATTAGCATGAGTATATGTACTATGTATTTTATTTATAGATACCGATTCACACGAAAACATTATAAGACGAATCCGCGAACGT
Source organism: Pararge aegeria (assembly GCF_905163445.1). Lineage (NCBI taxonomy): Eukaryota > Metazoa > Arthropoda > Insecta > Lepidoptera > Nymphalidae > Pararge > Pararge aegeria. The sequence goes on along the minus strand of NC_053204.1, from coordinate 8,709,440 downwards.
ATCAAACCGGTGCAAGTAAATTTTAAAAGGTTAAACTACCAGGACACCATCGCCGTGGAGAATCCTCAAAAACTGCAGTAAGCCAAAATAAGTTCTTCTACACTACGCCATACTGACGAAATCTTTATGAGTAAAATATGAGTAAAATATTATTTCATAACATCGTTTGGTAAACCCAGTACTGCTTGCATGTATCCACTGTTAAGTCAAAACTACCAGGGTACCATCACTTTTGAGGAAAAATTGAACTTTATAAGCCACGAATTTAAGACTTGAATGAGTTGATTTTATGCACCATCCACTTTCCACTTTTCTATCGGCTTCGCACGCTCAGGTTGTCTTTAAAAGACTGTGTACTATTACTGTTTTCCTTGTGTTTTTCCTATTGTGTTGTGTAAATTTTTTTATTATTTGCTTATTCTTTATACGAAAATCTGGATGTGTCTCTTTGAAAATTTGGTACTGCTTGCAAAGATGTCTCAGCAGTGCAGTCAAGACTACTAGGATATCATAACTCTTGAGGAACATTAAAAAACTTCCATCGGCTAAGATAAATTCTTGATTAGATTCAGCATATCGCTGTGTGCCAAGGCCGCGTTAAAGTAGGTCCAGTGTTGCCAACTTGCGTTGGCTAATCGCAAACGCTACGTTTTTCAACGGCCCGGCCGGCGCGGCGCGGCGTCTTGCACCATATCGGAGTTCCGTTTGTTCAACAATTGTTTTTTTTTTTTAACAATCGAAAGATCGTAACAGCGTAATAATTAATTGTATAGATCCTGCAATTTCTGCGCTCCGCGTATCATTTGAAAATGACACAACTACTTTAAGGGTTGTTAAAGGGTGATTTTAGTACTTGGGTGACAATTAGTAGCAGTAGAGCTTTATGTGTCAGAGCTCGTCCGGGGAAGTACTACTACCATTCTAGATTCTTCAGCTTAGCAGCATTGCTGCAATGCTTGCTGGCTTGCTTCATCGGCCGCGATGGAGCCACTCCGTAAGTAAAAAAGTATCGGAGTTTGAAGTTAAAAGGCGCGCAGAGCAAGATGCTAGGCATAATGAGATAAAGGCCAGACCATTGCCGGCCATATATCCCTACTAATATTATAAATGTCAATGTAAGTTTGTTTGTTAGAGGTTATATTATGTGTTTTATTTTGCCCAAACTGTGGTTGGAGATAGAGGACATAACTCCTCAGCGGACAGCAGCAAACCCCTCATTTAATGCAATATCAAAAAACAAAATCAAACGCAGACGAAGACGCGGGCAACAGCTAGTTACAATACAAATGGTGGAGTCCTGACGTGCTGTCAATGTGATCGCACATTTCAAACAAAGAGTGGTTATGCCAGTCACTTGAGAGCACATCAGGTACGCACATAATAGCTGGAAGGAGTCGAAGAAGGAGAGAGAAGGAGGAGGATATACAAACATGCAAATGAGGCTTAACATAGGGCGGGCACTTTGCAGGAAGTGTTCCTTGCATGCCCTGCGGGTTGTTGATCTATTTACAGGCGATGCTTTCCAATTACCATAAGGTGGGCCATCGGTCAAAATATATATGCGGGGCAGACGTTAGCAACTACACATATAAGTGAAAACTAAGTGTATGTACATGTATACACATTATTCATATAGATCGTGGGAAGCGAGCGGCGACGATGACGCGAGTTTCACGCTTTTCGTTCCCCTAAAAATTCCACATATATACGCAATAGCTCCTGGCAGTGCGGTGCACTTCATAGATGCACAAAAGCGCTAACCAGCCTAACATTTTTTATAAAACTAGCAACAGAGGAGGATTTTGATATTCAATGTAATTTTACTGTTTTCAAGCATACTCTGGTCCAAATTCCTGAGCACGCCACTGGCTCCTGGGAAGCGTGTAGTGCGAGTTTCTGATGACGCGAGATCCAACACCCAGAAAGAACGTAACGCGCCAAAAGTATTCACTTACAAAAAATATATGGGTGTGACCGCTGATGATATGTAGTTAGTATAAAAATAACAAATCATGTCTCACTTATCCTTGACGTGCGTTAGTTAACTTTTCATACGGTGTAGTGGTAGGCTTTTTCGATTGTGCTTGCGAAGCGTGCTCGTGAGAAATGTGCGAAGTAATTAATGATATGCTTTTTTGGGCCATTGAAATTAATTTTTATGTGAAATCATATTTACTGCTGGACGATACATATTTGAGGTTCATTTATTTCAAATAGGCTCATATTTGTTTGAATATCCCATCCGTTGACAGGAGCGCTGACTAATCATTTTGCAAAGAATCAGCCTGGCTGCTCAGCGCTGATATGCAGCCAGTAATACTTTCCAACCTGTCTAAAGTCCTTAATTATAAGCACGATCGCGTGACGCACGTAGTAAAATTTTCTTTCACGACCTCACTAAGTACATATTTAAGTATGTATCGTATGTTATAGTATATATTAGTTTATTATTTTTATATTTATTATTATTAGTGTGTAATTGTTTGTAAGTATGTATATAATAATAATAAACTTACCAATCGGTTTCCCTTGGTTTTCTTAAACCTAAGGTTGCCTAGAAGAGATCGCTACTAAGCTATAAGGCCGCCCTTTGTATCCTACATTTTAAGTTAATTTTTGTTGCGTCCAATTTTTTTTTTTCATATTAGTGGTGTACAAATAAAGTGTATAAATAAAAAATATAAATAAGTACATTTTTGTGTGTTTTGTGGTGCCACAGGGTATATGGAAAACAATCGCCTATAAACCAAACAACGTTTTCCAGGGCATGCAAGAAACACGTCCTGCAAAATGCTGGCCTGTGATCGATAAACCTGAAACGTAAGTGTTAAGCCTCACGTGTCTCTAATACACCGGCAAACGGCCTTCGGACCGGAAACACAGCAATGCTAAATGAAATAAAACATGGCGGAAGTATTCATTATTTGTCGACATGTTAGAATCTGCCTTTCTAACCGATGGTAGAGTCACACTACAAACAGACATACCAGACTTTTCAAATGTACTTTTTTTTTTGTCAACTACAATCAGTCTATAGACTATAAGTAGATTTTTTGATGTTCTTATTGACTTTGACAGTTATGAGGGCCAGTGTCCTCAAGTCTGTACAGTATCGAGCACGTCTGCCTACTTCAGACGTCTGGTTCTTTACAGAATCAGTAGGCTGTGTGCCAGTGGATTGGGGTGTTTTACGAAGCGTTCCCGATATTTAGGGCTATAGCTATTAATTTCATCGATTACTGTTGGCACTCCTAAGTAATGATGGATCTCAGTGTTGCGTGTGGAGCATTTGCAATCGTTCTGAGGATTCTATTTTGTGCTCTTTGAATGGACAGAATGTTAGATTAGCAGGTAGTACTCCCATACCTGGATACCACAGAGCCAGATGGGTTTGAGAATGGAGCAATACACCAGTAATTTAATGTTAAGCGACAAGGTAGAATGTCTGCCCAGAAGCCAGAGCAAGTTTCTAAAGCGATTAACAAGCTCGTCGCGCTTATTTATGTGATCCTTTCATGTAAGACGTCGGTGCAGGTAAAATCCTAGGTATTTTACCCATTTTGCTTCCTTTAACGTTTCTTGACCTAATTTTACAGCAGGACATTCACCAGTTTTCAACGTGAAGGTCATGTGTTGCGATTTGTGTGCACTTGGTTTAATTCGCCATTTCTTGAACCATAAATTAGTAATGTCCAATTGTCTTTGTAGCAGATTACTTGCTTGGACCGCATTCACTAAGGTTTCGTTTCATTAAGGTAGGTGTAACCTACTTTAATGAAAGGAATTATAAAGCTGTCACCATAAGCTCTGATGCTAATAAATAGTTCAGTGCTACCCGTTGATGTACCGTCATAAGACCCGATTATTGCATCCTACAGCTTAGGAGCTTTCTTGGGGGCCGCATAAGAAGGCTCTGAGTCACTCAGCGGGCGATGGAGAGAGCTATGCTAGGATTATATCTACGTGATCGAATCAGAAATGAGGAGATCCGTAGAAGAAGTAAGAGTTACCGACGTAGCTCAGCGAGTCGCGAAACTCCAGTGGCAATGGTTGTGGCACATAGTTCGGAGCATCGATTGACGTTAGGGTCTTAAAGTGCTCGAATGGCAACCCCGAATCGGTAAACGCAACGTAGGTCGGACCCCAATGCGGTGGACAGACGACATCAGGCTAGTCGCTGGGACCCGCTAGAGGCAACCGGCCCAGGACCGTGGATTTTGGAACTCCCTACGAAAGACCTATGCAGCAGCAGTGGACGTAAATTGGTTGAATTGATGATGGCGATGGTGACAGGTCAGATCAATTCGCAATGTACCCTCTACGCAGGAGATCAGGAGATGTTGACTTAACAATTATTGCCGAAGATCTGTTTGGTATGGAGTATAAGGATTGAATAAAATATAAATGACACCATACATATTCTCCTGCTTTTCGCGGAGTATAGCAAATTAAGCTTAATTTTCATAATATATCATGGATTTTCGCAAAGTATGCTTCTATCCAAGATTACAACATTAACGGCATACAACTAAACCGGGAATCCTATACTTACTACTTGTATACACGTAACATTATTGTGCCAATTACGTAAGTGTTTTCTCCTTGACCTTTGGAGCTGGAATCGAACCTACTCGTAATAACTGGCTGTATAGTTGTATACATACAGCGGATACATTGTTCGCGGCCACCGAATCATTTCTTGTTATTCTAGTTTATTGGGGTACCGAAGTTCGTAATTGAAAAATTAATAACCGTTAAATACTATACTATAATATAACTGTTAAATTTTCGTCAATCTTGTCGATTGTAGTATAATGTTTGTTTGGGCATAACTCCGTCATGTATAGACAGATTTGCAAAATTCTTTTTAAGATCGAATGGGGTCTATTTTGAAATGGTCCCATTAAAATTTCGTACAGTTTTGTTGAAGGCGGAACTCAGAAACTACATCGCAAACCGCGATTGCTGCTGTCGTATAAATATGCATTGTTTACGCAATCACACAATATAACATCACGCCTGTACACTTGAAAGGGTTGACTTCAATGTATCGGTACAGCACATTTTCTATAAAATTTAGTCGTAGTTGAATATTTTTTTCGCGACCGGAAGCTGGGAGTACACGGTGGGCACACGGTGTTCTAGCTTGACTAAAGAGGAAACAATGTGTTTTGCACTTTCGTTATATCAACAACGTACGTTGCATGTCCTTAAAAACAATTTAACTTACCAAGTATTAGATGCAACTTGGCGTCAGTCTGGAAGGCGTAGTGAAGTGTCACTAAGAATGGACACGCCCTCACTGCCTCGAGGACCTGGAAAATAATTTATCATAAGTTATTTGTTGCGGTGACAGCCTAGTAGTAAGGGCAGTGGCGTGCACAGGAATTTGGACCAGGGTAAGCATAAAGCAATAAAATGGCATAGAATGTCAAAATCCTCCTCTGTTGCCAGTTATATAAAAATGTTAGGGTAGGCAACGCTTTTGTGCATGTATGAAGTGCACGCCATTGGGTAAGCGCTTCGGCTTATTTTCGGGGGGACAGAGTTCGATCCCCGGCACGCACCGGCACTTAAGTTAACGGTGAAGGTAAACATCGTGAAAAAACGTCCTGCCTGTGAGTTTTCCATAACGTTATTAAAGGCGCGTGAAGTCTACTAAGTAGTGGACCTGTAGAAGGCCGGTAACGGGTCGGAAGTTATTTGACTACATCACACATGGTAGGTTTTGATCGCTTAAAATCGTATGTTAGAGCAGCGGAAGAGTGTGTGAACTCTTAATCCCACTCTATAAGCATGCGCCCAGTAGTGGGACATAAAAGAGCTGAGTGATAAGTTCGCATGCGGAAATACAAACAGTTAACGCTACTACGCGAAAACGAGCAAACGCGAAGGTTTTAACATGCCCTTATGTCAGAACAAACGTGAACATGGGATTATTAACAAAGAAAAAATGCTTAATCCAATTACCAGAGTCAACTATGGAGTTAGACGGCGCGGCGAGTCCCTTACTGAGTAATACCACATAAATTACTATCGAATACGTGCATACCTACTACTATACTGTGCGGTGTTATATTACCAGCTAGTAAGTAGGCAGGTTAGGTTATTTCCATACAATCTATACTTATAATAAAACGGTAACTGGAAGATTTGTATACATCCCTACTAAATCCTATCCTACTAATATTATAAATGTCAATGTAAGTTTGTTTGTTACGCTTTCACGCAAAACCTACTCAACCGATTCACATGAAACTTTGTACACATATTTTTGGAAGTGTTAGTAGTAATATAGAACACTTTTTGTCCCGACATTAAGCTCGGTTCCTTTGGGATAGGCGATGAAAGTGTTTTGACGATTTTACACCATAACTCCGACAAATTATAACCGATTGAAATAACTATTTTTGTACTGTAGAGGTTATAATATGTGTTTAATTTTGCCCAAACTTTGTGAAGATCTGATGAATGTGGTTGGAGATAGAGGACAGAACTCCTCAGCGGACAGCAGCAAACCCCTCATTCAAGCCTTAGCGATACTGAATAATGTCTGTCTGTCTGTCGGAGATGATTTAAATGAAATTTGGTGTAGTAGTAGTTGATATTCAGGGGCCAACGTAGAGGATACTTTTTATCCCGATAAACAATAAGTTTCGTCCGGAAAATGGGATGAAAATTTTTATCAATTTCATCATAGCTCCGTTAAATTTGAGCCGTTTTGAATAATTCTTTTTTTTATGAAAGTGTATACTATCAAACATGTAATGTCTAATTTTAATTAAGATCTGTTAAATATTGTCGGAAATAAAGAACATAACTCTTCACAAATAACAGCATGTAGCAAGGCGTATGGGACAGCGATCGAATACATGCGTACCATACTACTTATATTAATATTATAAATGCGAAAGTTTGTGAAGATGTATGTATGTATGTATCAACTGAAATAATGACAACTTACTAACTCAGCATACCACTTAAAATAAAAGTAAGTATATAGCTAGCCACGATGATTATTATGTTAGCATCAGATTTATTCTAGCTTCTCGATTGACTTGGACGCGGACGAAGTAGCGAGGGTCCGCTAGTTCTTTTATAAATTTATATACAGTAATACCCTCACTTACGCTAATTCGGAGACACGCAGTTTTTCTTTTTACTTTTTCCTTGTGAAATAACAATTCCAATTCCAGGTTTTTTTTTAATAATATATTATATGCAACGTGTAAATGAAAACAGAAATAATACTTCACAGGCTTTAGGTGTACATTATGTACTGTCCCTGAGACTTATCTGTGAAATCAAGAACCTAATCGTTTATGAATAAACCACTGCCTTTTTTTACTGAAACAAATCAGATACAGCCTATGAAAAATTAAAATTATGTGAATCACTTTATTACGTACGCGTTGCGAAGCGTAAGTAGGTACTATGCGCGTGTCGATTTTTATCTTCAATAGGGTTGTCATAAGTAAACACTTAGAGTGTTTTGAATTCGTTTGTATGGCAAAATAAATATGCTTCTTTTGATTTAATATTTTTACATGGTAAATCTTTGACTTTGTCGATAGGGGGATATCTAGCCACGGCCGAAGCCTCCCAGACCACTAGTTTGTTTACTTTGGTCCTCGGATAGATTGCCCCCACTTTAGTATATTACAGTGTACTTACTTGTCTTTCTGTCCGCGTGTGCTCGGCCGTCTTCAGTTTTTGAACTATTGACGCTTTCTTGAGAACCTTCATCGCGTAAAGCTTGCCCTCGTCGATACCGCATCTTTTTCTAACTAGGAATACTTTGCCGTATGCTGTAACAATACACAATAATACATTAATAAAGCTTATTCAACACATATCATCCTCAGTAAATCGCATTGTCAGCAACGACCCACAAACCTATTGGCGGTAATCTGAATTTACTGACTTCAATAGCGGATACCTCCGATATTTATACATATACATATACATATACATATACATATAAATTTAGTTATAGTTTTATTTTGTAAATTTTTGTAATAAATTAGTTTTAAATTAAAATGGCACATTTTTGCAACCCTAGTGTTGAATCCTAAAATAACTATAACGGGTAAATAAGTCAGTTTCATTTGTCTTATGCGACGTATTTAGGGGACACGTCTTTGTCGTTAGGTTGGTACCTAGCCACAGCTCAGGCCTCCCACGGAACCCACGTTTTTTCGTTAAGGTGGTTATTAGCCACGGCTGAGGCCTCCCAACGAACCAACGTGTTTGTCGTTAGCGTTGCAACTAGACTAAAACTTACTAGAGAAACAGACCAGTAACAATTCAAAAATTATAAATTCCGAAATTGGCGGGATTCGAAGCTGAGGATGAAACCCAAAAGACGCAACTAAAGAAGGCGGTAGGTAAATGGATAACTTTCTGTCTATTTTCATCAAGTACTAAGCTTTGTCGACAAGACAATGTCAACTTGTCTATAAAATTGCATCTATAAATTGCAATAAAACCTGGCCCGTCATGAGCGACTAAAGAGCAGATGCTAGACGACGGTAAGTCGATATATCCGGTGGCATCCGCCGGAGGCTCCCTCAACACGAGGTCAGTACCTTACGGGATTAGTAGGCTGACAATCGTACGGTCGCTTTCAAATATCGAAACGCTGTAACGTTAAAGTAAAATGATGGTTATCTACAATGTTTTAAAGCTCAAAGTTGTCTAAAATTTTTCTGTTAAAGCTTTTGGCAAAATGTTTGTAAAATAAAAATCTGGTATACAGAATATGCGACTTTTATGCGCTCAAAATTAGGTTCGTTGTACTATGACGGTATAATGTAGCGATTCACGAGAGACTCGGCGTTTGCGACCGTACAAACCTTATACGATCCAACTCAGACATAAACACTAACTATCTTCTTCTAATGCCATCTACTTAGAATTTTAAGACCCACCGTGTCGCATCGCCCGCCGGTTCCTTAATGTAAATGTTCCTTAAGAATCAGGCTATAAAGTGCAAAAAAATGCCATTTTGCATATCCGATCTGATAATTGCAGATATTAGAGCGTTCACACAAACCAAAAAGATACTCTTAAGCTTTTTGCATTCTGCATTTTATTCGGAAACCGAAAACGAAAAGAAATAAAAGCATTTTAGGTCACGTTTTAGTTTGCAACTGAATTCATCTGAAATCGAATTCGATCACGTCACGCTCTTAAGTTATTCGAATGTCAATAACACAGGTGTGTGTTTGTCAGCTCTGAAGCACGACCTAGACGTGACTGCATCCTAGGTCGGCCGTCGACCCCGTATCCCGACTTTTTAAGAAACATAAACAGCTCTGCCAAAAATACTGTAAGCGCGGATATGGGTGTCACGGCCTTATTATGTAAGGTCGTTTACAAACGTAATTACAAAACATAACAAGGTCTCGGAGGACTGTTCGTCTTTCAGAGCCCTATATCTACAAAATTAAGTGTCATCCATGAATCTCAGACTTTTTGACGACCTTGGCGCAGCGGTTTGGTAATTTTTTTTTTTTTAATTAATAATAATAAATATACTACGACAATACACACATCGCCACCTAGCCCCAAAGTAAGCGTAGCTTGTGTTATGGGTACTAAGATGACTGATGAATATTTTTATGAATTATATATACATAAATACTTAGAAAATACATATAAACACCCAGACACTGAAAAACACTTAATGCTCATCACACAAACATTTTCCAGTTGTGGGAATCGAACCCACGGCCTTGGACTCAGAAAGCAGGGTCGCTGCCCACTGCGCCAGTCGGCCGTCGTTATAAGTTGGAGGTCCCGGGTTCGATTTAATAAATACCCTAATCGGAAATAATAAACACCCTAATGTGGAAGGGAAAAATTCGGAAAACCTAATCTTCCCGGCAGGGAAGATTAGGTTTTCCGAATTTTCTCTGGCTTGGTCTGGTGGGAGGCTTCTGCCGTGGCTAGTCACCACCCTACCGTCAAAGACGTGCCGCTAAGCGATTTAGAGTTCTGGTATGATGTCGCGTAGAAACCGGAAAAGGGGTATGGATGAAATATAACTCCCATATTCCCTAACAGGTTAGCCCACTACCACCAGGTGATATTGTAGTCAATGGCTAACTTGTAGTAAACTAAAAAAAAAAAAAAAAGTATCTATCAACAGGTTAAGTTGGTCGTGTGCTTCTTCTTAGAAATAATTAGGTACTTAATTAATACTTAGATTATAAAAATATATCATGAAAGTAAAGCCTTAATAGTCTGCGAAAAGCAGGACAATCTATATGGTGTTTTTTATAACTTCTGCAATCTTTATAGTCTACACAAAACAGATCTACGCACGTTTCGCTCCGAAACGAAAGTAACGTCTGCTTCTATCCAATATAAATATATAAATTAGCGAATTATCGCGCAGTGAACAATATTTACAAAATCAAAGAATTTCATTTTCGCAGCGTGAGAAAATGCTTTATGCGTCCTTTAAGGATATTGCGGAAGTCTTAAGAAAAGATTTACACCAAGGAGCGCGAAATGAGATTGGTCGCGAAATAATGCTAATTATGATTTTTAACTGATTAAAGTTATTTTAACAGTACGGAAATAAACGCAAAATGTCGTTAACTTGTAAGTGACCTTATTGTCATACTGTTCGGTTCAGGGTGATACGCGAAACGCGAAGGTCGATATTACCGGTTTATTAAATTTGCTCAAATTAAAATTCAAAATTTCATTATTCATGTAGGCCTATCACAGGCACTTATGAAGCGTTCATACATAAATGTTTACATAATTGTAAGGGGATGGTGATAACTTCGTACGCCAACATAAACCTAAAGCTACGAGGGTTCAATTTTAAATATCAAAGCGCTAGTAGGAAATGGCATGCCTATACTAGCGTAAACATAAATATTATATAGCGTACTTTATCTATACTTATATCAAAGAGTTAAGTAAGGCATACAGACGTCCGACGAAGACGTGGTTGCCGGCTAATTACAGTCAGATTGATGGACACCGGGCGTTAGGTACTTTGCATGATGTGTCCGTCGCATACCCTCCGAAGTATGCTTCTGTCTAAGACGATGGGTGTCCACTCCACTTACCAATTATAACTATTAACAAAAAGTATGGAGCGAGGAAAATATATAACTGGTCTCAATAGTAAGGGATCACCTCTATACAACATGTTAATAATCAAAGCTTACATAATACTTTACAGATTTTAGAGGTATATTATTTATTGTCTCTGAGACTTATTTGTGACACCGAAAATCTAATAGTTTTTGAGTGCACCACTGCCATAGTTTTTACTTAAAGAAATCAGATTACAGTCCTAAAATCACATGCAAAATTAAAATCATGTGACTCTTGTCACTTTATTACGCGTCGCGTAGCGTAGGCACTATGCTCGTGTCAGTCTTTTATCTCCAATAGGGTTGTCAGAAGTAAACGATTAGAATGTTTTGAATTCGTTTGTGTGGAAAAATAAATATGCTTCTTTTGATTTAATATTTTTACAGGGTGATTCCTTACGAAATATACTTATGCAACTATTCAATATTATTTCGTAATTCCGTTACACGTTGCATACAGTCGCGAAGCTGTCTAGACAATGTCGGCACTTATCACGGGATAAAAGACGGTGATCTACAATTATCTATTCTCTTGTTTATATCCAGCTATATTTATATACACCAAACTTTTGTGCTGTGCAAATAAACTATGCGCATAAACTGCATTCGAAAGTAAACCCAACCGATAGGTCTAAAAGTAGCACCATCTAGATCATCATAGAGCAACATTACGTACGAAAACTTAAGGCACTAATTTCAGATGTGTCACATAAGATAAATTTAACTCGCAAAATGAAGTTGGGAGCAGAAACTGTTTCTTCACTTATTCTATAAAGCTAAGGAGGAAAAAGAAACAATATATATAAATATATGTGGCGCGCACTTCATGCATGCACATAAGCACTGCCTACCCTAAATTTTTTTAATACTTGTATAGCAGCAGGATTTTTCCATTTTATGCCAGCTTCCTGCATTATACCTACCCTGGTCAAAAACCTTGTGCACTTCGCTTTATATACATCATCATATCAACCCATTACCGGCCCACTAAAAGACACGGGTCTCCTCCCACAGTGAGAAAGGGTCAAGGTTCACCACGCTGGCCCTGTGCGATTTGGTGGACTCCAATCACCTTTGAGAACATTATTGAGAACTCACAGGCGTGAAGGTTTACTCACGATGTTTTCCTTCACCGATGAAGCAAGTGATATTCAATTGCTTTAAACGCACATCTTTATATATATATTATTACTTGTGTGCGTGTGTATGTCACTGAACTCCTAGACGGCTGGACCTATTCGAATGAATTTTTTTGGTATGCGTTTGGGTGGCACCCTGGATAGTTTAGATTCACAAATTAGCCCGACAGATGGCGCTGGGGTCCGCTAGTAACTTATAAAAGTTAGAGGTACATGCTGGGATTCGAACTTGGCCCTGGAAATTGAAGTTGAACCCACTGGGCTACCCAACTGGCTTTATATACTAAAACTTAACAGCATTCGTGCGCAAGTGATCAAACGATAACATCAGGTCCAAGGCTAAGACATTTATAAATCAGTCGTCTCGTTGTCGCCCGACTGTAAATAGCCTTATTACCTTCGCTCCGGAGAAAGACATGATGCACCAAGGTCGTCATAATTCGTTTATGTTTGAATAACTTCTCATTCCTTGAATTGCGCAATACAATGTTAGGTTTTTCTTTTTTTTTGAAATTTTATTTGAATATTTTTGTTTGAATGTTTTTTTCATTCCATTACTCGCACTTACCATGACTGCAATCCCACCAGCTGGTAAGTGATGATGCAATGGCTAACATGTTAGTGGTATGGCAGTTATATTAAACCCATATTGGATTGTACGCGCTTAGCAACACGTCTTTATCGGTAGGGTGGCAACTAGCCACGGCCAAAGCCTCCTACCAGACCAGACAATATTAAGAAATTATAAATTCCGAAATTGCCACTCGAACCCTGGATCTTCCAACAGCTCTCACTGCGCCAGGGAGGTCGTATAAGGAGGTAGGAGGAGGTATATCGTACCGGAACGCTTAATCGCTGAGCGACACGTCCTGTCGGTAGAGTGGTAACTAGCAACGGGGTTAGAATTATAAATTCCAAATCTGCCCCTGTCGGGTGTCGTAACCGGGACCTTTCACTTTTAAGACTAGCGCTCACCGTGGCACTAGGAAGATCGTCTAAAACCTCCCAAAAGGGAGGCTGACAGTGACACTCTTACCACTATGCTACAGCTAGATGTCAGTAAAGTATAAACTTATTAAGATAAACTACGACGGCGAAATGAAAGATTCAAGATTAGGTACAATTTAGTACACGTGCCAGATATAAAGTATATATAATAGAAACAATTACGCGTCTACTAAAGTACATAAAGACATCTCGATACAAAACCGAGTTCAGTAAACTCTGGGGAAAACATTTTTCCCACTTGTTTTGTATGTGTGTTTACATTTTTAACTCTTTCCATTTGTATTTTGAAACTTCTTTTTTATTAACGCTACATGCGCTAAGATGCATCGCCATCAGTGACGCGCATATAGGGTATGCAGATGATATAAAATGAAGAAAATCTCCAATGCGGGTTATAAAAAACTAAAGGATAGGCATTATCAGAGTTATAAAAACAATCAACAACCCTCACACAATGTGGAGGGGTAAGACCGTAGATTGGAAGACTGCACACACCTTTGAGAACGTAATGGAGTTCTCTCAGGCATGCATGTTTCCTCACGATATTTTCCTTCACCGTCGAAGCAAGTGAAATTTTAAATTCCTTAAATTAATGGATTAATTGAATTGGATGGGGAGACAGGGTGATGATGATAGTTTTAAAGTTAAACAGTCAGTTTACCCTGTACTTGACAGTATCTTATCATCATATCATCCGATAGATTTCCACTGCTGGATATAGGTCTTTTGTAGGGAGTTCAAAATGCCACGGTTCTGTGCCGCTAGGATCCAGCGGCTACCTGCGACGCGCTTAATTTCGTCTGTCCACCTCGTTGGGGGTCGACCAACGCTGCGCTTACCACTGCGGGGCTGCCAGTATCTTACACTAATACATAAAGCTGAAGAATTTGTTTGTTTACTCGAACGCAATGATCTCATCAAATACTACTTCGATTATTTCAGTGTTGAATGGCCCATTTATTATCACGCTAAGACCAATAGAGGCATAGCACCAATGAAGGATATTTCAATATCGGAGTTTTTCTTTCTATTTGAGAGCTTTCGCTGCGTGCGCTGCGTGCGCTGCGTGAACGGTTAATGTTTTGATAAAATCATGTATTACAAAGTTATTTCCCTTTACAAGTTCTAAAAAAAGTTCGCGATAGCATACGGTCACTTTTAAGCCTCACTATAACTTTCACGTTGACTTAAACGCGGACGAAGTCGCGCGGGACCACTAGTAATAAATATAATATAAAGAGCGTGACACAATCGTAAACTGGTATTTAAAGGCAACTGATAAAATGCTAATTGATTTGTCGGCGTGCGTTGACCTCTCCAAACAATGGATGGAGAAATCAATTCACGATATATATATATATATATGTATATATTTTACTGATGGAGCCGATGTCGGTTTAACCGGTGATAGCCTACGGCCTCCTTTTCGAGGTACATAGTTCGATCCGCAGCACGCGCATCACCGAGAATAGTATACTTCTTCTATACTATTCTATCAACTTGACGGTGTGAAGTCTTTTAACATTTCTTAAATATAGTTCAACGGGTGCATATTACGATAATATTTTTGGATTTGTCGATATTTCGACTCGTGACCACGATCCATGCAACTGGGTCGAAATATCGACAAATCCAAAATATTATCATCTCGGTATGCACCCGTTGAACTAGATTTAAGAAAGGCTGATTAACCACGTAAATACACGTTTAAAATCTTGAAAATCGGCAATGGCAAAATATTTTGGGAAAACCTTCATGACTGAGAGTTGTCCATAACGTTCTCAAAGGCATGTGTAGTCTACGAATCCGAACCTGGCCAGCGTAGTGGACTGCCTACTCTTCACGCTCCGGAGCCTTGTGAAGATCCGGTTATGCGTGGATAATTGATGATGAAGATTTGACTGGCTGTGCGCTGCGGATTCACCTACCTCAACAATCGGGCTTAAATAAATAAATATCAATATACTTCGACAATAAAGACCTCGCCATCCAAACCCAATGTAAGCGTAGCTTGTGTTATGGGTTCTAAGATGACTGATGAATATTTTTATGAATATTATACATAAATACTTATAATATACATAATACCTAGACACTGAAAAACATTCATGTTCATCACACAAACATTTTCCAGTTGTGGGAATCGAACCCACAGCCTTGGACTCAGAAAGCAGGGTCGCTGCCCACTGCGCCAATCGGTCGTCAGAAGGCTTGGAAGAAAAAATCGAAGAGGCGTTCCTGCGGTAGGCGCATTCAAAAACTATTTCGCTACAACACTATAACTTTAGCATAACCTGTCAAGGGCTATATTATAACTATATTCCTAACAGGTTAGCCCGCTACCATCTTAGACTGCATTATCACTTACCACCAGTTGAGATTGCAGGCAAGGGCTAACTTGTATTGGAATAAAAAAATTAAAAAAATACAAATGGCTTGGCGGAAAGATGATAACTCGCCACGGCCGCAGCCTCCCACGAGACAGACAGCCATTCTAGAATTTGGCTCCTATTCCTACGCAGGGTGCGCACAATTCAATTTCCTTAGACTTAAAACTATGATTTAAAGTTATTCAAGAGAAACTAATATTTAAAATGGGGTTGATGCAGCTGTGACCACTTAGCATCAAATGACCCACTGGCACGTTCATCCGTAATTTAGTTTTAAGAAATAAATATTACGTATTCAACAAAAATACAATTATAGAGTACGTAGTAGTTAGTACAATGAAACATATTTGCGCATTTCAAAACGACGAGAGATTGCGCAGTTTTATACGTAACAGAGATACCAATAACCGAAAACAATAATCTAATATTCATAAAGAATAACGCGTAATAAATCAAAACCAATATTAGATGGGTACGTCGTAAGAGTCCTTCGCACTAACAAAGCAAACGGAATATTGAACTCTGCCTTTGACAGAGTGTTGCCCTTTCCCTTTGGCGCAACCCGGCGAGTGTGTCGACTCCTGAACTAGTGGGCTCGAGTTTATTACATTTCAACCCTTATTTTGTAACTCTGTCTCTGCCAGGTAACCTTACCGATAGTACACAACAAAACATGAGAGACGGGAAATCGCAATTAAAATAAACAATACATAAATTTACACACTTAAGTACATACTACTAACAACTAATATAATAAATTATTAAAAGAGATAAATAAAATAAGATATAAATATATATATATATATATATATATATATATATATATATATATATATATATATATATATATTAACAAATATTTATATATATTTACTATAGATACATAAGTACACATATACGAACAACAAAATTATAATGACAAATAGTGATGTCTAACACGGCTTTTGAAAATAGCTAGGGATTTAGAGCGACGAATATCGTCAGGGAGTGCATTCCACAGCGTTGCAGCTTTTATTGTGAAGGATTCCGAGTAACTTTGAGACTTACATTTCATCATTCGGAGAATATTCCCTTAATCACCCTGTGCGACACCCGCGGTGGTGAAAACTGTATTCAGATTTCTGATCAGCCGTCAACACACCGGCACTATACGGCATAAGATTAACTGAAGTAATCTTATCAAGTAATTACACATATAACTTTCATAATTAGTCTAGTCTTAGTTAATCTCAGTGTTTTTTTTTTAAATACGATGTCTATTTTTAATATTAATTTCGTATCTCTGTGGCATTTTATTTATAAAAGTATGTAATTTAAAAAAAACTCAAGAAAATTAGAGATAGGTGTATTAAATAACACCCTATCATTAGTGCAAGTGGCGCTATGCGGTGGCGTTACCACGACGACTTCCTTGTTCAAAGGTAGAAAGGAGTATGCGGGACAAAATCTTTAACGAAATATATAATGGAAAAAAACAGATAGACATGGCGACTTTGCTTTGATATAAGTATCTTAAGTTAAGAGTATTGTTCTTAAATTGAAGGTACCAGGGCATAATGGGTATGTAGGAGTCCACTCTATGCCAACGATGTATATGATGTCATGTCAAAATCAAACTTTATCAGATTAATGGATTAATGGGTCACATAGAACCATTTTCGGAACATAATAATTTGAAGAATTCGGTCGGACTCGGTCCCCTCGAAAGAGAGGACAGATCTCTAACCACTAGGCTATCAGCATTCCAATTATCCAAATAGAATCTAGTATTTTCACCTCAATTGGAAAACTTCGGGATCTCCTCAGAACGCTTAAACCCTATTTATAAGATCGAAAGTGTCCCAAACGTTCACGTGTCTAGACTCAAGAGTAATGAACTCGCTGTCTTTCAGATATTGACCCTTCGCACTTAAGGACGTGTCCTTGAACTTGCAGACGTAGGCTTGCCGGCACTTTAGGGCGTTGGGCTTTACAAGATCGCTTGCGAAACTTTCTCGCATTAAACCTAGACTTCCGTGAGTAATATAATTTTAAACTATACTACTACGACTAAAACAAATCATCATCAACTCATAATCTGAGTAGTAGTATAGCTTTTGTGGCAGAGCTCGTCCGGCGAAGTACTACCGCCATAAATATTTCTTCCGCCAAGCAGCAGCTAGTTCCGGTCTGAAGGGCATCTTTGCCTTTGGGCTTAATGTCTATGCCTCCGGTTCATGGACCTATTCGGGCGGCACTACGTAGGATGGGTTCCTTGGATTCCTGCTAAATGTTACTCTGATCAAAGGAGATGGAGATAAGTGGCGTGCATAGAGGGTATGCACAGAATATAATACTTAAGAGTAGGCTTTTTATAACTCTGACAATGAAGGATAGGTCCTTTAGTTTTTTTATAACCTGTACTGGAGATTTTCTTCATTTTACATCATCTGCATACCCTCTATGCGCTTCACTGACGGCGATGCATCTTAGGGCATGTACCATTAATAAAAAAGAAGTTACAATATTAAATCGAAAGAGTCAACAATGTAAACACATGTACAAAAACAAGTGGGAAAATAGTTTTTCCCAGAGTTTACTGTAATTCAATGTTTTGTACAATAGTGTGTTCCGGTTTGAAGGGTGTGGTTGCCGTTCTAATTAGGCATATGAAGCTTAACATTCGCACCTCAGGTTAATGGTCACAGGGCGGCGCGTTGCTGGACGTATTCTTTGTATACACTGTGAATTGTTGCCTGGTAGAAATATAAGTGGACCGCTATGTTTGATTTTCTCTTTCTCTTTTGTTAATATTTTATTTACGTGTTTAATTTCTCATTGCAGGTACTATACAAAGTCAAACCGAATTACTCAACAATGCTGAAGGATGCATAAGTTTATATCATAAGAAATCACCCTGTAAAAATATTAAATCAAAAGAAGCATATTTGTTTTCCATACAAACGAATTCAAAAGATTTTAAGTGTATATTTGTGGCAACCCTATTGAAGATAAAAAACCGACATGTGCATAGTACCTACGCTGCGCGATGCGTACTGAATAAAGTGACAGGAGTGACATGATTTTAATTTTGCATGTTATGTTAGGGCTGTATCTGATTTCTTTCAGCCAGATCAGTAAAAACTATGGCGGTGGTTTACTCAAAAACTATTAGGTTTTCGGTTTCACGGATAAGTCTCAGAGCCAGTACATAATGCTCTTCTAAAGCCTGAGAAGCACTATTTCGGTTTTCATTTACATGTTGTATAATACACTTGCTTTCTAAATCCACCAACAAGAATCATAAGAGACAAGGATGTTACAGCGTTATTGGAACGCGTCTATTGCGTACGCCCTCTCGGCATATCAGGTATTGACCTCTTAAACCGAAGGACGCGCCCTTGAACTTACGAGGTCTAGAGGTAAGGGCGTAAGGTTTTTACGACTTAGTTTGTTGAACTTTTACTAAGATCGGAATTTGTTCGAATCGTCCAATAAGTTCAAAGTTTATAAAAAACGTTAGCTTACAGAAAAATCCTATTATAATATTAAAGATAACATGTGTGATAAAAAAGCTTGGTTATGATTTGCTGCAAGTTTTACTAACTTCACAGCTAAACATTAACTCTACTATGAATTGGTTATAACAAAAAAAACCAGGCTTAGTTTGGAACCCCCGTAGCTTTAGTTTTAAGTTAACGAATGCAGTCATCACCTTACATAAGTGTTAACATTTTAAATGTATGTACGCGTCATAAGTGCCTGTGAAAAGGTAGACCTTGGTCACAGGCACTTATGAATAAAACATTTTTGAATTTTGAAATTTTTCAATATATGTCCTTCAAAAAAAAACTTAATGCACAATCTGCCTACAGTCATGATTGTGAATTCAGTTTGTCATAAAATATGTGAGTTTGTTTAGTTGGTTGTATATCATCACCCACTGAAGGGCGGGAATTTCCTCCTAGGGAGGAAAGGTCGTACACAACCTTGGCCAAGTTCGGTTTAATAAGACCTCATTCGCCTTTGAGAATTCTCGATATACGTTACTTATTAACAGCAATCGCTGTCTGTATAGAACTAGTTTTACGTCACGTGGGAAAACTAAAATTCCAAACGTACTGTCATGATTTGCAATCATTTAGTATCTGTGACGCCATATTAGCAATAATTTTAATCTTTATTATTAGAAATACCAACTCGCTACGGATTGGCCAATTTAAAATTACTGCTTTTCCCGCACTATCCCTTTGGCCAATGAGAACCGGGCAAAGGGAAAAATTAAAAGAAGAATAGACGGATGCCATGCGTGCGTTGGTGGAAAAATGTGGCGAAGGATGTTTAAGATAAGAAGGCTTTTATTAATGGTATTGCATTATTGTACAAGATTTTTGTCAAGCAATTAAAATATCACTGCTTCAACGGTGAAGGAAAACATCGTGAGGAAACCTGCATGCTTGAGAGTTCTCCATAATGTTCTCAAAGACGTGCGGAGTCGACCAATCCGCAATTCACCAGCGTGGTAGACTACGGCCTTAACCCCTTCTCATTGTAGGAAGACACCAGAGCCCTGTAGTTGGCCGGTTATGGGATGATATGATGATTATGATGAAGATTATACAAGGTTATTACAATTAAAAAATAAAATTCAAATAAAAAAAAAAACGTCTAAAAACCAAGTTCACAAGTTTCGCAAAGCAAAGCACGCCACGCCACACCATACCGGCCAGGTGGCGACTGGCATCCCATAAAGGGCAGATGTTCACAAGGGGTTGTTTACCTCGTGTTAGGTAGAGGGCGTTTTTTCACCCAAGCGCGTTCGGTTTTACGTAACTTATGAATATTCTTGTAGATAATAATGTGTCCTAATTGAAATTAAGTTTTTACAAACTTCAATACAAAGGGGTTAAGTTATCAAAACGCGGAGTTTATAGAAGGTAAAAAATTTAAATCTTCACTTCGATACTCATAAAATAACGTTAGTATCTTATTTTTTTTATTATTTTGTAACTATCTTGGTAACATTTTTATTATTTTGTAACTATCTTGGTAACATTTTGCGAAACGTTCATAATGGACTTTAAAAAAAAAAGCTATTTGTCATATATGCATGACTTCACAATTTGACAAAAGTTTTCGAAGTTTTGCAGAGAGATAGTTAGGTAGCATCCGAGAGTTTTTTTATTACCGGGAAACAAATTATTAAAGATTAAGGCAATGGTTTAGTTAAAAATACATTAATTAAGTTAAAAGCATTTAAAAAAAAAACAATTTTTGTTGTTGGCAGTAACTCTACAATAGCGTTCGTAAGGTAGATTCTACAGAGACAGAAATTCAGCATATAAAATTAAACCAGCTTCGAAGAAGTGATGAATTTCTGAGAAGAACAGACTTCTCAGAATTACGTTATGAAAATTAAGCTTAATTTGCTATACTCCGCGAATAGCAGGAGAATAAGAGAGTATAATTTCTTTAATCCATAATATACTCCACACCAAACAGATCCTCGGCAATGTAGGGTACATTGCTACGCACGTTTCGCTCCGAGACCGGAGCATCCTCAGGAGACGTTGACTTTACAATGTTGTCTTAACAATTTTTCATTGGATTGAAGAAATTAAAAATAACACCATACAGATTCTCCTGCTGTTCGCGGAGTATAGAAAATTAAGCTTAATTTTCATAATATATTATGGATTTTCGCAAAGTAACGCCTGCTTCTATTAAACACTCAACGACGTTACTAAACTATTTATTGCATTCTTTAAATCTATTATGCATTGGAAAGTCTACAATTCCACTTTCTATTTGTCCTTTCCGTCCTAAAATATTATGCGAAAGGAAGTGTATTCTAGAACAGGTTCTATGCTTGAACTGAGATAACTTCCCGACTTTTGGCTTGCAATATGTTCAATAGTACAACAGTCTATGGTGTCAGATACGAAGGTAACGGAAAGTGTAAAGACTCTCGCTTTGCTAAGTGGGCAGAATAAACATTTTATAAATCACAATTACATGTTCCATTTACTCACAATCACTTAGAACACAATATGCCCTTAAAACTTTGATATTTCAGAACGAAATGATACGTAATGTCTACTAAAGCGGAAGCCGCACAGGTATAAAGACGTCTGGCGTTGACGTGGCGCGGAAATTTAGCCCTTTGCATTCAAATATCATAAATTTTTATTTATTTATTTCTTTCAATTATTTATTTTCAAAATTTATTTCAATTATTTATTTACATGGTGAAAACTACCGAAATGAGGTAATTATCAGTAAAAGTACTAGGGCGTCATAGCTTATTGTAAGTTATAAACAACGTTTCCCATTCAACTCAATATATTATGTTTCTAATAAAATCATTTTATAAATACACTATTTTGTAACTTACTAATTTTATGTTATTATAATATTCTATTTCGTTCAACATTACAGTTTAATTTCAATTATTTCCATTGATAATTGACTTTTTCATCCATATTATATTATGATAAGGTTAACTATAGAGATATGGTAAAATTAAGTAAAAGAAACCTCTTAGAGGCCATAATAAAAAGTTGGTTGTACTTTTTAGAGGGAAATTAGAGAGTTGACACGGACGTCAGTGATCAGACCACCCGCATAATAACATAATACCCCCTCATGAAATCAAGACTTGATTGTAAAGAGTGTGTGTGAGATTTATAAATAAGTAGCCTTAAGAGAAGATTATATTACGGTATCAAATTTGTAGCTTCTGCGTGGCATTTATTAAGATATATATAACAATTGAGAATTTTATTCGAGAAACGGGGGTGTCGAAAAATTAACAAAATGTTTATTTTGTTTTCCATCACACTTGCTCGTATTTATGACCTTATAATATTACATCAATATAAGGTTTATATACTAATATATTAGACATGCGTGTTTTCGCTTACAGCTCGCACGCGCCTAATACCGCCTCGACTGTAAAATCAATTCAACCAAACTCGTCGTATAATATACTTAACCCCACTTACTTCAAAAAGGAGGAGGGTATCAATTTATGTTTCTTTATATGCATGTTGGGCCATAACTCCGTCATTTATACTCACGTCACTGTCTTAGCAATTACATATCATAACATCACGCATGTACACTCGAAAAGATTACGCAGATGTATTCAATTTATCGCTGTACGTGTACACTCACAATTTCCATCAAAATCAGTAGCAGTTGCGCGTTATTGTAGCACATAGTATTCAAGCTTTATTAAATTACTTTTTAGTTGGTCCATAATGCATTTCAGAAGTTGGTTTTTACTTGTAAATATTTTGTTTTATTCATTTCACCACCATCATTTCATTATTCATTCACATTTGCCAGGCACTTATAAAGCATTCCATTATTGTGAGGTGATAGTGATAAATACATTGGTACGAAAGCTAACCTAAATCGAAAGCTCTAAAAAGGAGGGTTTCCTAAGCGACAGGTCTAAAAGGAAGCCCACGACAAACTTAGCAGCGTTTTTAATATACATTTCGATACAATTCAATTATAAGCATTTGTACAATCATAACGGAGGCCGTATCAAATCGGTTGTTTAGCATCCTGATAGGGCCATTGCTCGTTCATTGCTCCCGTTGACCGTAAGCCGTAGACAATTCCATGAAATCGCGAAAAGATTAAAATTGTCAGCATGACTTGTTGATTGGATCGGGAGACATGCCCTTAGTATGAAATTTGGACACTGTTACGCCAGACTAAAATATAACTTATCTGTCTAGTTTTAACGCTTAAATTCGTGCAAACTACTACAGTCAACGTTGTTGGCAGATCGTTTGTACACTATAAATCAATAGTGCCGATTTTGCGGCTCAAAAACTTTTAAAGAAGGTATATTTTAATTAGAAGTTATGGTGTTTTCCATGCTTAAAGCTACTCTACGAGACCTATAATGTACTAGTTGAATGCTCGGTCCAGTCGTTTAGGAAGAGTTCAGTGACATATACACGTTCAGAAAATAAATATTTTATACAATAATACCACTCAGTAATAATGTACAGTTCAGAAACTACAACCCGGTTGGTTAATTAAACTACATACGTTATCTCAGGAACCACCTTGTTTTATTTTAAAACATTTAATTTGAACAAATACATAGTTTCAGAGATTAACACGTCAAAAACACTCTTCAGCTTCTAATAAAATATATTTACTACATACGTACTCATAAATTATAGTTTTAGTAATTAGTACCTAAGAATTTTAAGTACTAGGTTACCAAAAAAGTAAAGTAATATCATCGACACTAAACACGCAATGTACCAGGTGAACATAAGGTCATGAGCGATGTAATGGAAGGACGGTCGGGTAACGACCGGGCACTGCTACGCGCCAGTTTCGGGGTTCGACGACCCGTCGCGACGACGGACGCGTCCTGGGATCGACTCCTACATGCCCATAACGCCCTGGTACCCAGATCGGATTCTCACACTGATTTCACTCATAATTACTTCCATTTGGGGACTACAAAAAAAAATACCTACGTCCAAGAGGATATTTGAACAGCTGACCGGAAATCCTCGCCTTTGAAGTTTTATCATACAGAAAGTTGAACATTACGGATCCCATTTTTGAAAATAATATCCCATGGGAGACTTTTTCAAAAAAATAAGTGCTTATCATGGGAATTCAAATAAGTTTAAATTTCAAATACCCTTAAGTCCTAATTGTATTGTGCTTTAAACCTTTAAATCAACTAAGCTTCAGCTACCGTTTATAAGGCTTTAAGGCAACGATGTTTTTTTTTCTCCTTAGGAACTTCGATTTATCTGATAGGGTTTATGTTATTATTCAAGTTTTCAAACCTTTAATAGTTAGATGTGAATGTATGCCGTGAAGAAACGAATAGGAAACAACTCCGGAGTATTGGTCTCATACTGGATGCCCTTTTATAAATTACATAACTATTTTAATTTATTCTCATCTCGTAACGTTGGTTACACTTTACTACGATATTTACAATTCAAATTGCAATAAGGTGTATCATAAAATCATAGCACATAAAATTAGGTTTTAGAAATATATGTATAATGAGATACTGTCATACCTACTAAATAAAGCAAGCTAGTATTAAATTATTTTTGTGAGGAATTAACAAAGCGGGCGAATAGAAATATTGCGTGAGTAACTATAAAATCCGAAGTAATAAATAAAATACTCAAAGACGTATAGTCTCAAAAATTATAAATTCCTAAATTACCCCTGCCGGAAGTTATACCTGAAGTTAGAAGAAAAAAAAAAACATCCAACTTGATATCCCTTTTGCAGTCGTTTAAAAAGTATGAATAGATATAAAAGCAATTTCGCAAACGATTTGCATTTTGAACTCTTCATAAAACGCTGGGTTGCGTGCACCGGCAGTGAAGTGTAGAAGTAACGGCGTTCCAGTGAAGGTGGTCGCGCGGAGTGCAATAACATAACAGTACACGGGGGCGTGGCGGGAAGCAAAACTACCATGGCCATTGAACGCGTGACGTCGCGTCCCTTCAACTCACCATGACTGCACCATAACGTTACTATAACCGTCAACTTGGACTGCGTTAGAAATACTTTTTCTATCGCCCTACGTCAGAACATCAACTGTCTGGTTTGTTGGCTAGTCCAAATGCCGATCTTAAGGTTTCCTCACGATGTTTTCCTTCACCGTTGAAGCACCACCGTGATGTTTTATTTACTAAAAACGCACATAACTTTAAAAAGTTAGAGGTGCGTTCTGGGATTCGAACGAGAACCTCCGAAAGTGAAGTCGAACCCACAGGGCTTTCTATTCTAATAAATTTTAATAAGCAGCGTCAATAATATTGAAACAAAACTGCGTTAAGCGATAGTTGTAAACCCCAGGGAATTACGAGTCGCAAATAGGTTATACCGAACACGTGCGAGAGATAACAGCGGATTTGACTAATAATATTTTCAACTAAGTGACGTTATAATTTTTTTTGAAGCGAACGTTGGACTTATCTGTGCTAACGAGTTGAGTTTTCGTTACAAAAACCAGATGGGGTCCGTTCAATATTTAGCTATCATGGATATACTTTTTTTTATGCAGTAACAAATTGATGAACCAAGCAGATGTTAAGTTGAAAAAGAAATCCTATAAACAAGGCAACACTTCGAAAGGCATACAAGGAAAGTATCCGGCAAAGTTCCGCCTTCTGTCCATCCACCACGCCCTCCAGACCGGGACACAGTAATGATACTGGGCGACAGAAACGGGTATGGCGGTGTTACTTCCCCGAGCTCTGTCAAAAATAGCTCCAAGTGTGAAGTACTACCAATCCGCTCTTGGCCAGCATGGAATGGTCTGGTGGGAGCTTTCTGCCCTGGCTAGTTACCACCCTACAGACAAAGACGTGCTGCTAAGTAATTGACATTTATCATAGGTTGTATCTAAAAATATTGCAAAATCGTAATAATACATGGAAAATAATTTATTATATCTCTTACAACATTATTTAAAAATTACTAACATACGTCTTTAATAATGCTAACAAAATAATTAAATAGATTTAAAAAAAACAACTATTCGTTTCATGATTTCCTGCTAATTTCTCATGTTGTGAGCACAGACTGGAGACCACATGCCAAATAAATAATAAACGAACTTTTTTTATATGAGACAAATCAAGGCAAAAAGGATATGATAAGAAATGGACGCAAAATATTGTACTTAAATAGTAAAAAAAAACAAAATTATTTTTTAATTTTCTGTAAACAAAATAGTTAGTGTTCATATACTCTTTGCATCAAAAAAATGCAGACACTATCGAATATTCAAAAAAATGCCTTTTTTAGGTTAGGTATTAAAAGACTAAAACTCAATTTCATGCACAAGTGCATATAATTGACTTTTAGTCCGCCGACACATGTCACATAGGACAAGTACGACTTTAAAAGCATGAGAAGCGAAAAGATAACGTAAATCAATTTTCCAATCAAAGCAAATAACATAGCTTCTCCATTGTTTTAATACTAGTTATATATACATAGTTTATAGTGGAACGTGTGAACTGCAACAGGCTGAGCACGTTATATGCCTACCGTGCTGTAAAGTACCACGTGCTTGCGGTCACGTTGTCACGCCAGCGCTATTGAGTGGGTCAAACGCATTAGTATTAAACTAAACGATGATGTTTTAGAGTACGTATTATTTTATTATTCGCGGTAGAGCTTTTTGTGACGGAGCTCGTCCGGGGAAGTACCGCCGCGATGCTTATTAAGCGACATTGCTGTGTTCCGGTCTGAAGAAAAGAGCTGTACGATCAATATATAAACTTAAATCACGCGAATCCCTCCGTGAGGAGTTTAAAGAAATAGGTATACTTACTGTAGCTTCACAATATATAATAATACGAGCTGTTGCCCGCGACTTCGTCTGCGTCTGATTTTGTTTTTATCGTATTCAGTATCGCTAAGCCTTAAATGAGTACACTGTACATGTGACTGTCAATTAATTATAGACAAATAATTTGCAATAAAATAAAATTGCGACTATAATGAAATATCTAAGCTATCCTATCTCTTAAGTTGGACCAGACTGCTCACGGTGTGCCAATTTAATTTAAAATCGGTTAAGTAGTTTAGGAGTTCATCGCGGACAAACATCGTGACAGGAGATTTATATATATTAAGATAGTATTTGTAAGACAACATATTAGTCTTTATAAACAAAAAGTGGATATAAACAGTCGAATTACAAGAAATGGTCATAAATTATCGTCGTATCATATCGTCTGCGAAAGGTGCAGAAGTCATTTGTGGGATTGAGTATACGCTTTTATAAAATGATTAATAAGATAATTTTGGACCTACCAATGCATAATTTTAAAGAATGTGTTAAAACACATTTATTACAGCGAGGTTATTACACAATTGATGAATTTCTTAATGACAAGGTTGCTTGGAAGCATCCGGCTCCGCTTTCATCTCTCACAAGATATAAAAATGAATGTTAAAATGTAAAATGTAAATTGTTGATATTGGAAAAGAGCAACTGCTAAGTTTCTTGCCGGCTTCTTCTCGGTAGAATCTGCCTTCCGAACCGGTGGTAGAGTCACTACAAACAGACAGACTTGACGTTTCAAAATTGCTTATATTAGGCCTACTTGAAATAAATGAATTTTGAATTGAATTTGAATTGAATTTGAAGGGCTCGGTTACTGGTGTCATAATAACAGGCACACTTTTTAGGACGTGTTCTTTGCATGCCCAGCGAAGTGTTGCTTTGTTTATAGGCGAGGGTCTACCATAAAGTAACGACCTCCCTGGCGCACCCGTGTACGCTGTGGTTTGGAGTTGGGAGTTCCCGGGCGTGATTCCCTCCAGGGGCAATTTGGGTGTGGCGGAAAGCTTCGGCCGTGGCCAGTTACCATTCTACCGATAAAAGCGTGCCTTTAAGCGATTTAGCGTCCCGTAGCGTTACGTAGAAAGCTATTATGGGTTAATTATAACTGCCATACTCTCTGACAGTTTAGCCCGCTAACATCTTAGACTGTATCATCACTTACCGATATTGCGGTTAAGGGTTAACTTATCCCTACTAATCCCTACTAATATTATAAATGTCAATGTAAGTTTGTTTGTTACGCTTTCACGCAAAAACTACTTAGCCGATCCTCGTGAAACTTTTACGCATGTTGTTGGAAGTGTTAGAAGTAATATAGGATACTTTTTATCCCGACATTAAGCTCGGTTCCTTTAGGAGAGGGGATGAAAGTGTTTGACGATATCTCCAACAAATTATAACAGATTTAAATAATTATTTTTGTACTAAACAGGCTATAAAATGTGTTTAATTTTGCCCAAAGTCGCGGGCAACAGCTAGTAGTGTAATAAAAAAAAAGGTAGGCCGTATGAAAAATATGCAAAACAACCCAATGCAACTATGAGTACGAATTCTGTACCAATTTTATTTCCTCAAAACATAATTAAACATTAATTCTCTCTTAGCACTTCAAAAGTCGGTGATTCCCTAATGGCTAAGTATTTTGCTCTCTCACGAGAGGAGCGAGTTCGATCCCCGGCCTTGAACTATTACGAGTTATGTGCGTTTTAAACAATTAAATATCACTTGCTTTAATGGAAAACATTGTGAGGCAATCTGCATGCCGTAACATTTGTAATCTGCACGAGGCCGGCGTTATGGATTCCCGCGGGAGACCCGTGCACGTGAAACCCGTTTTCATCGGCGTTGAAGGTTTTTCCTATAACGGGACGTTCATTAAAAAACGTGAGATTTTTAAGAGGGAGAGGGGGTTGAGTCAAATCTCATCCAATCTTACGTTGGAGAGGGGGGGGGGGGGGGGGGGTCTCGGCAACACATTTTATTTTCTTAAATTTTTATTATACTTATAATTGAACTCTCAGCAATATTGATAACTAGTCGTTAATAAAAGCACGAAGCAATTTTCTTTTTCTGTTTGCCTTCACAATCCATCGCGTTTACGTAAGAAACCCACATTTTGAAAAATCTCACGTGAGATTGGGGGAGGGGGACAATACAATCTCACGACATCTAACCAGGAGGGAGAGGGAGGGACAGAAAATAAAAAAAAACAATTCACGTAATTTATGGACGCCCTAACCTAACCTTCCTAAATAAACTGGCAAGCAACAATGTATTATAACTACTGATAGGATATTTATTTTTAAACTGTGAGAAATAATAACATAATCTATCCGGAACAGCTTCAATTTTTCCCAATGCCATTCCGATTGTGTTGCGCAATTAACTAGTAACCTCCCCTTGGCTTTGTGTTAATCTTCGTTTAAGTAAGATCTTTGAATAATGTACTACAGAATAGAGGAGAATGCTTTGTGGTTCACAGTCGACTGAGCTGCAGCTTGCAAGTAATCTACAGTTCTATTATATTAGTACAATATAGTTCCAATAAATGCGAGGCAATCTGCATGTTGGACGGCCGATTGGCGCAGTTTGCAGCGACCCTGCTTTCTGAGCCCAAGGCCGTGGGTTCGATTACCACTACTGGAAAATGTTATGAGCATGAACGATTTTCAGTGTCTGGGTGTTTATATTTATAATTAGTATTTATGTATATAATTCATAAAAATATTCATCAGTCATCTTCAGGATGGCGATGTGTGTATTGTCGTAAAAAAAAAATATCTACTAATATTATGAAGAGCAAAGATTAGATTTTTGCATGTTCGTATTTTAACGATAAACTCAAAAACTACTGTACCTACCGATAGCAAATTCTCTATATCTTGTGAGCTAACATTCCAGCTAAAAATAGCGGTATTTGTAAAGCAAGCCAACAGAAAAAGCACTAAAGAATTGATTTTTATTCGTGCACTGACCCCCGACTAAGTGGCCCCTCAATCTTATATACTATGTATGACAAAAATATTGGATTTTAGTTGAAGCGAATGACAGCGAAGCATCTACCTACCCAATATATCGAATGCATAACTAATAGATGTGTGCTTTCAAATAGCCACTTTACACTATTTAAAAAAAAGTTAAAATCGATTAGATATTTTAGGTAAACCGAACAAACGCATAATTATGTAACTATACTAAATTGACAGGCATATATTAATAGTGCTGTCACTTCCCCGGCAACATTGAGAAACTACTTTATAGCTGACAATTTATTTTAGCTCAAAGATCTGTCTACAACCGAACTAAAACCGTTTTACGGTATCATTATTCAAAGTCAAAGTCAAATATTTCTTTATTCAAATAGGCACATAGATGGCACTGATGATGCGTACATTACATGTAAAATATGACATAGAAGTGAGTTGATGGCGATAACTAAATTAGTCAACTTAAAACTAAAGCTACGAGGGTTCTAAACGCGTATTCATATGGCATAGTTTTCGTTTGACTCGACGGCTCTAGAATATTATAACTCAATGGACAAGGCGTTACAAGTGACGATGCCCTGGTCAACGCACGTAATACACAGGGGTGTGCACTCAGTGTGAAGTATTTCCTTGTTTGCAGTTATGTTACGTATGTTACTATGGGCCATCCACACATATCACTCAGGGTGATTGTTCCACTTCCACAAATTCGTCAGAATTAATCATCATATAACTAGGGTAGCCAGTGTTTTTGTGCATTCATGAAGTGCACGCCACTGATACGTCGTATATTGTACGTGTATATGTTTATAAAAGTGGCGATAGCGCAGTGGTTAGGGCACACTTATCGGCGAATTGAAGACTTGACGTATTTTACCAAAAGCTGCACAGCCCAACTTAAGTCACAGTACGCAGGTTTCATCGCAATGTTTTTTTTCACCGTTGAGGCAAGTGATATTTTAAATACTTAAAACGCACATACCTTAGAAAAGGCAATGGTATAACATGTAATATGTTACATGTGTTATATATTATTGAAAGCGGAAAATTACTCACCTCCAGTGCCAAGGACTTTGAGCAAGTCGAAATGTGATATGTCCACTTTAGAAGCGCCGTTTAGATTAACTGCAACAACAGAAAAATAACTTTAAGTTTTTAGTTACATAACTACTTTTGTTACAGCTTACTATATAAGAGTTATTTTAGTAACTATACAATTCGTACCTAGATCCCACCGTCTTTATAGTAAGTACTAAAATAAAAAATAAATACTTTTTTAATATTCTATTATTTACCTTACTGATTATTTAAAACTTTTTGATGCAATGTATGTTTTAAAATATATAAATAACAATAAAACAATATATATATTTTTTTTTTTTTTGAATTTGTTATTTTACCCTAAAAGACACTAAAATATTGTATACCTAATAAATAAGACAAGTTAGAAAAATTGCCTTGAAAGATAATACAATTATCAGAAGTACCAAGAGAGCAAGAGGTATGAATATACTTTTATTACACACCATAAAAAGTACATAGAACAAAAAGAAAAGTGTAACAAAACAACGTATACAATTTTGGGGAGGAAGTAAAATTTTTAGCCTTATCTTAAGTATACATTTTACAAACTAGGTATACATAAGGGGTAATAGTAAAATATTAGATTTTGTATTATTTCTTTACAAGATACAGATATTTTGCCAATTCACTTTGTATTTTGCGATAATAAGGTACTAGGAGTGCAGAAATCAGAATGCACGAGTTCAATACCCTTAGCGCGAGTTCGATATTCTAAAGTCTTAGTAAATTGAACCAAAACACCCTTGATTTAAAGTATTATATGAAATAGTATCATTTTGAAATTCGTATTTAAAGTAGTATAGCTTTTTGTGACAGAGTTCGTCTGGGTTAGTATTATAGCCATGCTTATTTCTACCGCCAAGCAGTATTGTTGTGTTCCGGTCTGAATTATTACAGACACATGAGACTTCACTTACGCCTCAGGTAGACCAAAGGCGGTACTTTGCAGTTTGAGTTTTTTGCATTCTCTACGGAGTGTTACTCTGTTTACAGGCAATGGTTTACAACTTAACATCAGCAGTACAGACGGGAGACAAAAATTATATCCCCCGATTAAATCCCCTGACAGCAGGGCTAGCAAACGCAGGAGACAAAAATTAAAATTATAAATTAACATGTCCAACTGCTAAAGTACGGGAGCATGGAATAGGAGAAGTTTACACCTGTTTATTATTACACATATATTACACTTGTGCGCCAGTGCTCTGACAGTTGATAAAGCTGTAGGAGAAGATAATTTTTTATCTCTTCACCGGGGAGATAATTGTCTCCTGCCCAAGCTAGCCGTGCAGGGCATATAATTAACGTGTCCACCTGCTACAGCACGTACCAGGAGAGCAAGGAGCACATGGAATAGGAGAAGTGTACCCCTATTTATTATGACAAATATATTATTTGGAAATTATTTCAACTTGTTCGCGCGCCAGTGCTCTGAGAGTTGATAAAGGTGTGTGAGAAAATAAATTTTTATCCTTTTCTCGGGGAGATAATTGTCTCCTGCAATTGTGGTAGCCGTGCACGGTACGGTACGTCAATTTAGTTTCGAGACCTGTCGTAGAAAAATTGCTGCTTACATTTTTTTGGGGCCGTCCAATCAAAATTAACTTTTTTCCGTGTATCTACCTTGTGTCCGTATAAACAATTTTTTTACAAAATACCAAAATCGTTAAAATTATTCACAGTTAATTTTCTTAAATGCTATAATTGCTAATACTTCACTTGACATTCAAACGTGAATCGTTTAACATTCAAGGTTTGTCTTCAGTGTTTACTTGTTTTAGACAAGGCTGCTTGGAAGCAGGCCGCTCCGCTCTCATCTCTCACAAGTAGTGTTGCCCAAATTCAGTCTTGGTCTTGCAGTCTTGGTCTTGTTCTTGCGTTTTTGCAAGACCAAGACCAAGAACAAGACCGCGTATTTTTAGCAAGACCAAGACCAAGACTGACCGTGCAAGACTTGAGCAAGAACAAGACATAGCCTGCAAGACTCTTGCGTCTTGCAGCTAGGACTTAGCGCTATTTCACGGAGTAGTTAGGTGTAACAGTTCGGTGTATAGGTAGGTAGGTACGCTTAGGAATTCTATGAGACGCAAAAAACTATATCAAAGAATATGAAAAACTGGACCTATGCGCATTACGACTAATACAATAAACATAGCGAATAAAAAAATATCTATTAAAATCAAACTGAGTGCATGCATAGTTATGTTTTAACCATCGGCACTTTGATAATGCGGCATCAAAGGTTTTGTACTTACTTCTCAAAGAAATTTGCCGCTTTTCGGAAGTACATGGTTATGATACACGCGCCGGCGGCTTCTTTTGAAATCTAAAACAATCGTTGCCGCCGCGCCGAAATCATAACATTTGACACTATTCATGCAAAATAATTTCGAATTTTAAGAGTACCTACAGGTGTTCCAAAGAATAAATAAGTTTCAGATTGGTGATTTTAGATTGGTGGAGGACGCATGAGACAGAGTATCCGATTTTATCGAAAATGGCCCGTGATTTTCTCTCAATACCTGCAACTTCAGTACCTGCTGAGAGGTTATTTTCTAAAGCATCATTAGTAATTAGAAAACATAGAAATAGGTTAAGTGATGAGTCAGCCAGATGGTTACTTTGTATTAATTCTTGGTCAAAAGAATTGATATAAAGTATCATAACCTAATGATAAAGCTGTTGATTTGTGTTGTATTTTATTTTTTATTCAAATAAATGATAAATCGTAAAACTCTTTTATTAAATTTCTTATAAGTTGAGGGTTCAATCTCTTTCTAGACAGATAAGTATTGTTCTTTAAAATACAGTCAAGTTATTGTAATTAATTTGTTTTTTACATGTTTTAGCAAATGTAAGCTTATAAATCATAAATGTTTATTAAGAAACAGTTACTTCCATGGAAAACGACATATAGGTCAGTTGATTTTTCGAATTTCTTATCAAATCTTCAGTTATTTATTAATCTGCTTGATCTTTACTATGGCTATGTTAATTCAAGCTCACAATGTTCCAATTCTAATACGTTTTTCTAAGATATAAAGTAAACTTTAATAAATAGTAATAGACTAATAGGTAATTGCAAGACTTGCAAGACTCTTGCTGCAAGACCAAGACCAAGACCAAGACTGGGAGCGCAAGACCAAGACCAAGACCAAGACCAAGACCAGGTGTATTGGCGCAAGACCAAGACCAAGACTGGCTAAGTCTCGTCTTGTTCTTGCATTTGGGCAACACTACTCACAAGATAGAAAAATTATTTTACGTTTCTAAGGATGGCGCAATGTGTCTGTGAAAAACTACATAGGTAGATTATTAACACTAAGTCCTCTTAACCTTTTACCATAAACCATTACATATATTTTTTTGCTATCCTAAACTGTTCCGTTTCTAAGGACGACGCAGTGTGTATGTGGAAAACTACAAACGTAGATTATTAACCTTTTACCATAAAACATTACATACATTTTTTTGCTATCCTTACATAAACTGTTCCGATTCTAAGGATGGCGCAATGTGTCTGTGAAAAACTACATAGGTAGATTATTAACACTAAGTCCTCTTAACCTTTTACCATAAACCATTACATATATTTTTTGCTATCCTAAACTGTTCCGTTTCTAAGGACGACGCAGTGTGTATGTGGAAAACTACAAACGTAGATTATTAACCTTTTACCATAAAACATTACATACATTTTTTTGCTATCCTTACATAAACTGTTCCGATTCTAAGGATGGCGCAATGTGTCTGTGAATATCTACTTAGGTAGATTATTAATAGTTTATGTATTAAACTATATTTTGATAAATAAAAGAAAAGAAAAAACAACCAGAACCCATTTAGCAGCACTCAGCATCTTAAGAATTAATTGTCAGTGCCGTCTCACAGAGGTCATCGAAATAAAATAGTACTCTTGGTTTTAAACAGTTTTGTTTACCAATTGACATATTATTATTGTACGTAGGTATCTTCAAACAATCGAATGCCTGGGTTCAATGAACCTTTGACTTTGTGTATTGTAATACCTATTTACTTTTAGCTACTTTACAACATAATATTTACCTATCTCGACTTTTATGTAAATGATGCTTATCGAAGCGGGCTGGGGGTGTGGCCTATTGAGGCGCCGAGATAAAATGTCTGCATTGTTGTTAAGCAACGTTGACGTAGGTCGGTTATTGGATTTTAATTTTGAATAAAAACAAACTTAAATCTATCTTAAAAGTTCCCAAAAAGAGATAGACAAGTTTGAACTCATCACTAGCGAACCAAAGGGTTCGGGTCTCCTCTCCGAATTAAAGGGTTAAAACCGTAGTTCAAGGACGAATGAGACACTTTACACGCTTTTGAGAACGTTATGGAGAAATCTCAGGCATGCCGGTTTCCTCATGTTTTTCTTGTGGATGATATTTAATTGCTACTAAACTAAAAACGCACGTAACTCCGAAAAGTTAGAACTGCGCGCCGGGGCTCGAAATCGGTCCCACCGAAAGTGCACTCGACGTATTTACCACTCACTAGGCTTTCCTAGCTGTTTCAGTTAGTCGGATAAACATTAAGGGAAGTTCGAAATCTTGTCTAAAGGAAAACAATCTTAAAACTGTCTTAAAAGTTCCCAAAAAGCTATAGACATAGTTCAACACCATTATCAACAATACTAGCCCACCACAGCGCTCAGATCTCCTCTCCGACAATGCATCCCAAACAGGTGGAGAAGAGATCCCAAATTACAACGTCATCCGCGAATTCGTATGCACGGTGGACTAAGGCCCAAACTCTTATAATTCTGGTAATAAACACACGCCGGTGCTTATTTATTTCGTGTTACGGTTACTCAGCGGGGCGCGTGTCTTACATAATAGTAGTCAATATTTCCTTAATAATAATTTTGTTTACGGTTTGTAATCAAAATAAAAATGTACTTCTGTCATTCCCAATCCCAATCCCAATCCGACCGGCAAGCAACGGCCATTGCGGTTTGTTGTATGCTGCCACTCACTCTAAAGCTCTAAGATCTGTGGCCCAGGACACGAATGGTCAGGCGGACACCCAAAATCTTATAGCCCGCACATTGTCTAAGAAGATAGACAGAAGATATTTTGACCCTAAGCATTTACGTATAAATAGTGAGGAGGAAGGAAAGAGAAACAACAGAAAAGATGAGAGAGAGAGCGAACAGGGAACAGGTCAGCTTAGTGGATGTGTGTGGACCAATCACGAAGTAGACGTCCGAAATCTTATAGCCTGCATTGTTGGCTAAGTGGCAACATGAACAAATACTCAGGTTAGGGCAAAAAATGATTCTGACGGAAGAAAGAGTAAGAACAGACCAGAAGCGAGAGAGCAGTAAAAAGGACAGTATAAAGTTATGCAAAGCGGTTCCGATATGATCTGGAAGAACACGGGGAGATTATTTTAATCTGTCAGTAAGGAAAACTTGCGCATTGCCAGTTGGTACGCTATGCGACTAGATTAGTGTATAACGACCAGTGTGTGTTTTAGATTCATCAATAGCTTATAACAGTCCAGTGCTGGACTTAACGGACTTGCTGGAGTTCGGCCTCTCCGAACGGGAGCGTTTGTCCGTAATGACACCCTGGGCAGATGGGTTTATGGTGACGTCAGATCAGAATACAGTTTACACGGCCGAATGGCGCAGTGGGCACCGACCCTCCTTTCTGAGACCAAGGCCGTGGGTTCGATTCCCACGACTGGAAAAATTATGTGTGATGAACATGAATGTTTTTCAGTGTCTGGGTGTTTATATGTATATTATAAGTATTTACGTATATTATTTATCAATATATTCATCAGTCATCTTAGTACTCATTACGCAAGCTACGCTTACTTTGGGGCTAGATGGCGATGTGTGTATTGTCGTAGTATATTTATTTATTAAGTTTTCACAACCCGTCCTCTTCCCGCGGATGACATACAATATAACACGGGAATATAACTGACAACGGGCAGCAGCGTCCTCTGTTCTTCTTCTGTGGTGATTATGGGTCAACCCCCTATTGGTAGAGGCCTTTAGTCCCTCAGTGGACGGTTATAGACTATAATATGATGTTTGGATATTTTACAAAAGTCATACTTCTTATTTAAATGATTGTATAATTGAAATTTCATTTCACTCACCGCTAATATAATTATGATAAATGACAAATGCGCCGACGCACGTAAGTAAGAAGTAAGTAAGAGCATTACATTTAAATTAGCGATCGTAGTTAACAAATATTCAAAATTCAAAATAAGTACATTTATTTAAATGTGTTTTAACACATGTTTAAACGTATGTATGCATTGGCAGGTCGAAAATTACCTTGGGAATCATACATACTATAAAAGCGTATACACAATCCCACAAATGAATTTCGCAAACGATATTCTCAAAATGTATCTAAAAATTAAAAGTTTTGATTTTCACAGCGCAAGAGATTGACATGCTTTCCCGCATAGTGGTAGTTCAGGGATCAGAGAATATGGCGCTATGTTCAAAGTAAAATAATACGTTTAATTAAAAATGTAAATTACGTAAAATAATTATGATTCTCAGTGTAAAATCAGCGTTATCGAACTAATTCATTAAAAATTATACATTTTGTATCCTTTGAAGCTTAATTTGAAACTTTTCATCATTCTTTATCTTTAACAATCCTTAATAATACCAATAGTAGGTCCCTAAAAATTGGAACGAAATACAAGAAAACCTAAAGAACGAGTGGCCGGGTCTACTAGTTTCATTTATGAAGTAAATAAATACATAAATACTACTAATATATATACACACATCGCCATCTAGCCCCAAGGTAAGCGTAGCTTGTGTTATGGGTACTAAGATAACTGATGAAAATTTTTATAAAAAATATAATACTTATAAGATACAGATAAACACCCAGACACTGCATAAATCTATTCAATAAATCTAATCAATTTGTAAAACTCTAACACACATACATAAACACACACAAATACACATACAAACACACACACACCTGCAAAACAAATTTATATGTGTATATATAATTTAATATAATAATTATCTCGTATAAGCAAACATATACGCGAGTACAAGTACCTACGCGACGCAAACTCACACACGCACAATCATACACTCAATCATCGAGACAACAAATTAAGGAGAGCACTGTCGCCTCTAATACAGGTTTTTACCTAAATCAGGGACAGTAGATT
Source organism: Pararge aegeria (assembly GCF_905163445.1). NCBI lineage: Eukaryota > Metazoa > Arthropoda > Insecta > Lepidoptera > Nymphalidae > Pararge > Pararge aegeria. Next base: position 8,671,163 of record NC_053204.1, on the reverse strand, counting down.
TTTAATTGCACCATTACATGTATACATTTATTACATACGCACCAATATAAGTTGTGAGGTACGCATTTGTTTGTATAATTATTATAATAACTTTACTTGTACATGTACCTACCTAAGATAAATAAAAAATAAAATATAAAAAAACATTAATGTTCATCGCACAAACATTTTCCAGTATTGGGAATCGAACCCACGGCCATGGACTCAGAAAGCAGAGTCGCTGCCCACTGCGCCAATCGGTGTCAAAATAAACGCAATATCATATACATATCAGCTACAAATTCAAAACTGTTGTAAAGGTCACGACATATATTTAATTAACTACATAGAAATAGTGAAGTCACCATGATCGATATCGTTATAATACCGATAACATAAAAACGTATACCAATTATATTCTTTGCGAAAGTTACTTTCACCTCTGAAATTAGTTGTTCTGGTACCTACAGTCTGGTACTACTACCATTATAATCGCTGTGACCTGACTTTTTAGTGCCTATTTAAGAAAGTTTAGTTCCCACTAGCTACACCACGCGACTGCGTCGGTTTTTGTTCCTGCTTTTATAGAGATACCCTTAATAGCGTAAGTGACTAGGTATCAAGAATGGAAGATAACTGTTATAGTTTTTGCCACCGTCTGATTTGTGTACCTACCACCGTTTTTGTGTTTCTAATTTTTTTTTTGAAGTTATACTTCCTTTGGCGCGTTAGTGAAAAATGATTAGAGTAAATTTTTAACGATGCGCGCGCGCACCGTAACAAAAAACCGACACCCTGGAGTTAGCTACAAGGTTTGACAGTGACAGTTTCAATTGTCAAGGTCTGGGATTTAATTTATTCAATTGTTCAAGAATCCTAAATTTTAATGTTGAGTGAAACTTGGTTGTCCGATTATGAGATTACTAGATAATGCTTTATATAATATAACTTTCAATGTATTATTATTACCTTTTTTCTGTTGTTAGTGTCGTTTTTTCTACAAAGGCGAAGGCGAAGGCGTTTTAGAATAAGGCGAAAGATATTTTTTTTAAAAGATTGTTGACTTGTTACGCCAAAGAACTGTAACTTCTAACGCGTATACAGAAGTACACACACGTTTTTTTCCTTAACTTGTAATTGTGTAGAAATAGTGAGAAAAAAAATTAAACTTATTTGCGTTTTTGCAAAATTTTCTGTGTGGTGCAATACCTACCTATTAAAAGTTTACTCATTCAATCATTTAAAATAATCAGTCTAAAATTATTGATATAGGGTACCTATAGTTACTGTGGGAACGATGTCTTTGAATAGAGTCCTTGGCGCAGACCGCGATAACACGACGCGTTATCAGTGCTATGGTTTACAATCACTAACTATAGTTTTGGATATAAAGTAAAATGTAATTTTATATTTTGTTAAAAAAATAACCACACAATATCAGCATAGCAAACGCAAAAACGTTAGGTTGTTGTTTTTTTTTTTTAATAATAATAATTTATTGGATGAAAAATCTTACACAGAATATCAATACAACAGTAGAAAGAAAAAGAAATACAACACAAAAAGTAAAACAATTTCACATAAATTGGTGAACATATTGGAAAAGCTAAATGCACATTATATTGATATTTGCCTCTTATTATTGATAACCTGTGGACCCCACACTAGGCGACTTTTTCTACCCCCCCTTTCGAAGACCTCCCTGACGCAGCGTTGACCTCTGTGGTCGTAGAGTGGGAGGTCCAAGGTTCGAACCCCAGCTGGGGCAGTATTTGGGAATAAATAATTTCTTAATTTTCTCTGGTCTGTTCCGGTTTGACCGTGACTAATGACCTCCCTACCGACAAAGGTGTGTGATTTCTCGTGGTGGACATTTTTGTCTTTATATTTTGTTTTCACTGAATTACTATTATCTATTATTGTAATAAAGATATGAAAAATAACTTAACCAATGCTAGTGAGTTGTAGAAAGAGAGATTAAGAAAATTCAAATTGGTAATTTTGTAGGTGGCTTTTCATTTCCTATTACCTTGAATTGATTGTGTTTAGACTGATAATAATCGCTTATTAATCAAATAAATATTTACTAAAACATTTTTAAAGGTATCTACCGTTAACAAATATAATACAAATCAATTATAGGTGATACATACTTGGTACCTGATACCCCAAAGCAATGTCAAAGGCCCATCTATAACAAGGGTGTGCTTTCCAACTCCAACAGTCTTAAATGCCTAGATTAATGTTGGTAGTACATGCCAAAATTACTCCAAGATGCCTGTTGAAACTTGTATTGTTTAAATGTAACAAGGTCATGAACCCCTTGACAGTTATCATATCGTTGATAATGATAAGCAACAACCTCTACTTGTTTAGTTGTTATCATTTAAGTAGTACAACAAAGGACAAGGTGGGTAAAATTATAGCTTAGTTTCAATAACACTATAAGGCTTACAACTAAACGTGGAATAATGTTGGATTAGTTATTCAGTCTTTTGTCACATTCTCACATTTCAAAGGACCCTATGAGTTTGAGATATTTAGTGAGGTTCTGATTATTCTACATTGCTGTCAAAAATTACAGGACATATATATATAATAGTGCTGTCCCTTTCCCAATGCTCCTAGCGGAACAGGATGGCATTATGTAGCCCTTTGGTCCTTAAAAATGAACGTGGAATAAATATATTTATTTATATTCTAAACAGGATAGTTAAACCTAATTTTATTATGGTAGTTTGTAAACATTGAAAATATAAATATATTTATAGTTGTTATATCTATTACTTATTTCCTATTCCCATTTGACAAAAGTAAAGACATTTGAAATGTAATACAATTATTTGTAAGACCCTATGAGTTTTTAAATATTTAATGAGCTTTTTTTTTTGATTATTCTACATTGCTGCCAATTCTGTTGTACGGTAGTCTCTAAACTTTTCTTTAAACATTCATAATTCATGGACCAAGCAGGTTACTCACCTGATGGTAATTGGAAAACCTATTACCTATAAACAGAGCAACACTTCACAGTGCATGCAACAAACACATTCTATAAATTGCAGCGCCGGGTTCATTAATTTGTACGAAGTAACATAAAAGTGAAAATTATTATAACTAGGGATAAAATCACCTAGGCACTAAATAATTGTAATATTTAAGGTGAAGAGGCTGTCATAGACACAATTTTATGGGACAAATAAAAAAAGGTTGGATTAGTGACTTAATTTTATAGAAAGTGTAGAGAGGGTTGTGACACCTACACCAATCTGAGCATAGAGGGATAGAAACAATGTAAAAATGTGTTCATTTTAAAAAACGGTAACTGCTGAGTTTCCTGTTGGCTTCGGTTCGGTTGAAATGCTTTCTGATCCCAGGTCAGAACACTCAGATATCAATACAAAAAGACAGATTTGACATTCTTGCTAAAGTTACTATATTGTATAGTATTTCTTTGCATTCTTGAAAATCTGGTGGTGCTTAGGGCTAAAGACTCCGAGAGATTTTTCCAACCAGTTTCTCTTAGAAGATAACTGAACTTTATGGTAGGCCTACATAAAACAAATAAATTTTTAACTTACACAAGGAAAGGATTGACTAATGGGTGGAATAACAGGCAATCAAAACTTTTTTAACAATCAAAACAGGGAGTTCAAATAAAACACCAAATAAATCATATTTATCACTGGTAGTCAATTTCAGGATATTGACTTTTAATTTTAAACCTCTCATAATTCTGCCCAATGCAGTGAGGGGACTTCATGGTTGATCACTGGGAACTAGAAGGTAAGGAAAATACCTTACAAATCTCTGTAACGAGGGTGTAGTTATACTAATAAATATATAGGAGTGATGTTAGGTTAACAAAAGCAACAGGTGGTTTTAAGGGAATATGCAACTGTGACACAGGCAGATCTGTGTTAGTGGTAATAATGTAACACAGGGAGTCTTACCTTACACAGGTAAGTAACACTCCCTACATTACTTACCTCTTTGTTAGATAATTGGACTTGTTCTTACACAGGACTATAGGACTTGAAACTTATCTGGTGATTGTAGGTTGTTTTAGTGAAGAGAATTCAATTTCACTGAATGACAATTGCTTTTAAAACTCCTTTGTCCCTTCTCCATCTGCAGAACATTGGCAGTGTCTTGTGCCCAGTTGGCAGAAATGAAATCCAAAAACAAGAATTATGTTAACTATCTTAGGTTCACCAACCTTATCAAGCAAGAATCAGTTAGCTGCTGGACCCTAGCAAAACAAGACTGTAGTTTAGTGTTTATCCATTAATTAAGATAGTAACAAGGACTGATCTTAAAACATGACAAAAGTACAAATCTTACAACACACTGACAGTTAGTTATCCTGAATCATAACTTCCTCATTTCCTAATTACACAGAAAAGTTAATTATCTTTTCATTTGTTTGGCGCTTGACATTCAAGTTTTTTTTTAATGTATATTATAATATCTACATTCATTAACAAAGTAGCTGGTCCAGTTTACAATGTAATTAGATATGATTTTATTACATGTAACTATATACATAATCAAGTTTTCTAAGATTACTGTTAGTTAAATGTTTCAACCATTTAGTTGAAACAATAATTACTTGATTTGGTTCTTTGATTGTTGTATTGATGCTCTTTTCAAACAGGCCTATTGCACGCACTTATGTGCATGGTGTTTATCATGGTTTATTTATGCAATTTACATTAAGCTTAATATGCTATAGTATTCTAAAATCTCTTTATAATTTCTTCAATCATATAAAAAATTTCAAATATGAACTGATATTACAAGATGACTTTACAATGAATAATTGCAAGGTTCATTTAGATAAGAACATTTAATTGTAGATTCAAGAGAACTATTGGAATGCTATTAAATAACAATTACTGTACAACAATTATTAGCAACTATTAATATGTGGCCAAATGCAAATTTTGTACAACCAATTATTGCAGGTGTCTCTAAGATAGATACCTAGTGGCTATCAGGTTTTTTCATTCTTATTGCCATCTCTTTTGTAATACATAAAAATACATGAAATTTCTGATAGCTATTTTGGAATAGCAGGTAGATTAATTTCCAACTATTTAACAGTGTTTATGAATACAAAAATACACAAGGCTGTAATATTTCCATATAACCACTGGCTGCTTGAATCCTCACAGGTTCCATCGTTTTTGTGAAGATAACTCAACCAGGGTCTATACACATGGCCTCAATATTCATTTGTAACCCCTTCCTGGGGGAATCTATACCTATTACCGAAAATTTAAGCCATATTCATTCAGCAGTCTTCACAGTTAGTGCTTTCCAAGAGACAAGGCTTCATGCAATTCAGTTTTTGTGCTAGACTATTTAAATTGTGGATTATTGTGCTTAAACATTTCTCTTAGCTTCAAAAGTTACATAGTGATTAGTATACTATAGAGAGTTAGATAATATATTCAATATATGTTTTTTTAACATAATGTAAGTTGATGCTAATAATTTTGCTAATTATCTTTTTACATGCATATATTATAACATATTTTAAATTTCAAAAGTGTGTTTGTTTGTCCTGATTTAATGTCCTTACTTATCAACCAGTCAACTTGATTTTGGCATAGAGTTAGATGTAAAGATAGCAAGTAGGTAGCACCAATTTTTTAGTAGCAGGATTTGTGAACAGCCAGTTATCTTATAATGTTTACAATTTATTAATGAGCAGTATTTGCTCTATTGCTAAAGCACATCTTATTTTAATTTATATTTTATTATTAACTATAGGAATTACAAACCATCTTCATTTCAACGGAAAACTTAAAATAACTAACCACATATTTGTAAAAGAAATAAAATACTGACCTTTGCTCCGTTTCCTAATTTTACTAGCCTCAACCAAATTCCAATCCACGGAATCCCTGGCCGGAGCGGGCACTGTACCACCTATCAACTCTACGGAGCTGCTCCGCTTGCTGGGACCGGGTACAGGCTCCTCCACTTTCTTATTCACTGACACTGTATACTCTACGATTTCCACACTTTTGTCTATATGGTGAATATTGTGTCCGTTGACCGGCTGATCAGTTTTCAACTTCTTGGTGGGCACCTTTTTGTGTTTGTGAGCGCTGTGCCTTCTCTTTAGCTTGGTGGAGTGGGAGGAGTTGCGAGAACTGACTGGTGAAGGGCACCCGCACTCCATGCTGCCCTCCTGATCGCTGCCTTCGTAGTACCCGGACTCGTGCTCAGGCTTCTTGTCAGGCAGGCTCATCTCTGCTGTCGCCATGGCTCAACCCTCCAGAACCATGTAGAACCAGACCAAAGAACGCCACCGCGTCACCAAACACGGCGGCAGACCGTAACCAAACAATAGCTATACACCAAAAATCCTCAGCGAAAGTATCCACGACACGTAATAATCAGGAACATAATTGTCTAATGTCTTGTACCTGCAATGAATCGCGCAAAGTTCAAGTGACACCGAAACTACAGAGGGCGCCCCGCAATTTTACCCGACCGATTTAAAAATCCACCATAAACGTACTTTGTTTATGGGCAGAAGCGCCTCCGTGATTTAGCAACGTAGATTGTCACTCGCGACTACTTTCGCTCTGTTGAAATTGAAACGTCAAACGCTTATTCCTCTTTCGTATTTCAGCGATAATCACAGCCTATTTCCTTTATTTTGTAGCACGTTGTCGTTCACAAAAATCCAAACGCTCGGTGCCTTATAAAAATTCACTACACTTTTGGTAAAGTCCATTTGACACTGTACAGTTCGTATTTATAACCTTTCACTACCACTAAACTGTTATGTTTTGTCTAAAAAATCTACCCTTATCACTACATGAGTGTATAAATTAAAAAATGTTAGCGCGAATGAAGCGTCACCCAGCGCGATAAAGTAACTAACTAAACTAAATTGAATCCGAGAAACGCAAAATAGAAACCGTGCGACGTGCGAGAGGCGCTGCCCCCACTACGATACAATTTACGAGGCCAGGCAGTACAAGTAATATTTACAGATAAAACCATGAGCAAAAAGGTATCTTCAAAAATATTTTTAGTGCAACTTGTGTGTTTGTTTTCTCTCATCTAGTATGTGTCTCGGCTAAAATAAACTTGTGAAAGAAGTGATGATATTTATATTCGATATATTATATTGCAATAATTTAACATTGCAATAAAATTGATTTAAAATCTTTTTAAAACAATTTTTCTTTTCACATAGCAACACCGCTGTTGCCAGTTCCGCCCAGAATACCTGTGGTTATGGTATAACCGTACGGTAAAATTACGTTACCCTCATCACTTGCCTTAGACAGTTAGTTCGAGTGTAAAAATAAATCAGCAAAAACCTTAACTAATTTTGAACTGGCAGTTTACTATTTCCTTAAAACATTGTGGCAAACTCGATTTATTTAAATAATATTGACACTATGTATTGTATCAATCATAATTATAAACCAGAAATAAGTTGATAATGATGATCAAAATACAGCATAAGGGTCAGAATAAGAAGGGTTTAGCGTAGACAACTACTCTACTCATGTGCAAATGTGTGTTCAGGCTTTGGAGAAAATTATCGAAACTCTTAGGCAGGCAGGTTTCCCGACGATTTTATTCGACACCGTTAAAGAAAGTGATAATTAATAACTTGAAACGCACATAGCTCTGAAATTTACAGGTGCGTGCTGGCGATCAAACTCGATGCCAAAGTGTTAACCACAAGGCTATCACCACCGCCGAATTATATCGGCACTTTTTAGCAATTTCAACATTTATAGGCTACTTTAGCTATCCTTATTTACTCACTAAATTGTGTATTAGTATATAATGTAGACAATATGATTAGGGTCTTTACGAGGCATAATAATCAACAACTTTTGAAATGAAACATTTAATGCAGCTAGTCATACCAGCTGATGCAGTGGATGTTTGAAATTGAAATGAACTTTATAAAATATAAATAAGCATAGCATATAAATATAAATAAACTTAAAAGAAAATTGTTAATTTGCTAGAGCTTAATAATTTCTATATTATTTAGTGTTTAATTTTTAGCCGAGATGCGGATAACGGAACCCTGGGAGAGTTCAACAAGCTCTTTTTTTTAAAACACAATACCATTTAACTTAATTACTGTTTTACTAAACTGAATTGTGAGATATATTGCTGTAGCCCAAAAATCCCAATATAATATAATACTGACACGTTCTATTGATTATCTAAAAATTTTACATACGCTATCAAGTCAACATTTCATGGACGTAAACAAAGCGAGACAAAGGTATTGCTTATCTATCAAGTAGAAGGAGACAGACAATGCAAGAGCGTAACGAAAGTAGAAACTATTTTACATCTCTTTCTAGATTCTTTGCGGTGTTCGAATTAAAAAAGGGATTGTGATATTTTATTCAATAATTACTCCTGCGTAATTCTTTGAATAACGTTAATACATTAACAAACCATAGTCATTATTAAGATAATAATAAATATTCCCTTTTATATCTTTTTTTTATATACAAAACAAAAATAATACTAAACTTTTTCGATTTATCCTTAGGGATGTCACAGTTACAAATTGTTTATCGTATGTATACCTATACATAGTGTATATTTAACGTAAAAAACTTCAAGCTAGTTTCAAGAAAAGTTACTATTAATTTGTATAGGTAGGCAATATGTAGGTTTGTTTAATACAATAAATAGTAGTTACTAAACGTAAAATTATTCACCTAATTTATTTTCGATAAGGTTCCACGAAACTATATAATTTTTCTTCTATTTTCAGTGATGTCTTAGGTAGTAAGTGCGAGTCTAAGTAAAGCTGTCGTTTAAAATAATTCAGTATCAAAATAAAGTTACAAAGTATGGTGCTATATATAGAAACAAAGTAAAATTTTTATTACTATATTATTTATCTTTATTTGACTGGAGTTGCAGTTTATCTCAAACATTGTATGAAGTTTTTAGTAATCATACACCAACTTTAGGTAATGATTAATGAAATTAAAAACTTCGGATCATCCATGAACAAAGTTTTACTTTTTGAAAGTGGACCTTAAAAATCACATTCTGATCTACAAAAGGAGCTCGCTGTCCTAAAATTTCATAACTGTTGCCTTAACGGTTTTTCTTGGACGCTGATGACTCACGCGGTCAAAATATAAACAGCTATTGCGCCACGTAATAGTAATATTGTAATTGTTTGTGTCATCTAGTTCCAGTATCAAACTCTACTGTGACTAAAATAAAATTTGATATCCCATATTGCACAGGTCCTATGGTTTTAATTAAATTCGTATGCCAATTTTCTTTCTCCGTGCGATGTCTTTTTTTTGTTCACGGGTGATAAAAATGTTGTAAAGAATAACTATAATATAATAATAATAATATAATAATAATGTTTATTTCCAAAAATCTTAAGTCTAAACAATATAGTAAAAACATTTCTTATTTTATAGGATGGGGCATCCATGAAATCTTAAAAAATTACATTACAACAAGCTTCTGAAGCTAAACTAAGAAACCTTGTATTTCAGCTTCAGTGCCATCAACCAACTCATCATAATACTTCAGATACACTAACTTTTTTGTTATTCTTTAATAAATGCAGCGTAAACTTCTTATCTTTTCTCCATCCATACAAAGATTTGCCCGGTGATGACCAAGCTGGGCTGGCCGGTTGGCCATCGCAGGGCTAGACTGATAGCACCGTGTCGCCGCTGCCCGATATTGGTCTGTACCATTTATTCAGTCTAGCAAATTTGAAGTGGTTATACCGGCACTTGTCACGTCAATTGGTTGAGGTGATGATGATGATGATGAAACTTCTCATTTTCTCTATTAGATAGGGTTCCCAACGTAGAGATCAGAAACCGAACTGATATCAATGACGTCGCTCCAAGAGCGGCCCTGAAATGGAGCTGGGCGGGCCACATATGTCGTAGGGAGGATGGGCGGCGGCGCCGAATAATCAAAGGCGATCATTCAAAACATACCAAAATTTAAGTAATTATTACGATGAGGCTATTATTCTACATTTTTGCTACATGCTGATATTGAAGTTTGAAAATATGGATTTATTCTTATTAAAACGGCACAAAAATGGAAAGCTGTATTAAAAATGGTTTTTTTTATTTACAAAAAAAAAGTATCTACAATTACGCCTCCTCTTATCTTACTGGTACATCTTCTACACCTTCTGCTGGAGGTCTTATTGCCTCTTCTTCATCATAATAGCGTCATACTTCTTTGACCGAAACTCTTAGAATTATAAAAGAACAAGATTTTCAAACTACAATATCTTTCCTGGTAGTTCTTACAGTTTGGCTGTATTAATATAAAATGTTTAGAATAATACGACCTATCGAAGGAATTACTTTTTTTTTTGGCCAGCGCTTTCACATTTTTGGTATTTTTTGTATGGGCCGTGAATGAGCTACTTTATTCCTTAGAGAGAACCTATTAAACCAAATTTGGTGATTTAACAACCAGTTCTAAGTCAAATAATAATTTGACAACAGTTTACCAAAATAGATGTATTAAACATTAACAATACTTTTACATGTTAACACATACCTATTCATAATTTATAAACATTATGAGGTTGCAAGTGAAAGCTAGTTAACTCATTTAATTAGGTGCGGTTAGAAACTAAATTATTGCATGGCAATATTTAGCTATACGCATTTACCAATAAGGCAATTATTAAAAGATTTCTTATTAGCTGTTAAGTCGACGTTTCCTAGGTACCTACTTAGGTGTGTTTAGATTTGTATCGCCAATAAAGCGTCTCTAATATTACTGTCATTATTCAAAAAACAAGCAAAATAATCCATTATAACTAAGTGGTTATCTATCTATAAAAAAATTAAAATGAAAGGTTTTTGAGTGTCTTAATGGTGATTTTGAGTTTGAGCATTTCCTGTACGTGCCATGCCGTGTGGTGACGGCAGTTCAGAATACAGTGTCACCACGCTTATTCCCGCGGGTGTCGTACGAGGCGAATAAGGGAATAAATCGAGTGTGGGCAGCGGCGACCTCTGTGCTAGGTACTATTACCATCTACTGCGATCACCAACCCGTCTGCGCACAGCGAGGTGATTGTGGGTAAACTCTAGCGATAGTAGAGGGCTTTTGTCTAGTAGTGAACTGTTAAAGCAGTGAAGTGTTGATGGGGATTTTGTATAAATACCTACTAGAGCAGTGTGAAATTCTGATAATACACTTTTTTATTAACACACTATAATATAATAAATAATAAATATACTACCACAATACACACATCGCCATCTAGCCCCAAAGTAAGCGTAGCTTGTGTTATGGGTACTAAGGTGACTGATAAATATTTTTATGAATAAAATACATAAATACTTATAATATAAACACCCAGACACTGAAAAACATTCATGCTCATCACACAAACATTTTCCAGTTGTGGGAATCGAACCCACGGCCTTGAACTCAGAAAGCAGGGTCGCTGCCCACTGCGCCAATCGGCCGTCGACTGGCCGTTCCCATAATTTGTAATGGGGATAGCTTACATTTTGTCCCCATTAGAACTTAGAAGCGACACACATGCCATAAGAGTGTCTCTGGAAATAATAATACGGTATTTTTAGTAATTATTATTTTATTTCCTTGGCCTCCTTCATTCTTATTACAAGCTAAGTTACAGTGTCAAAATGGCGTCAACCAATTGGAAAAAAAAAATCAAAACTTCCTCCCAAACTTTTCCGCCAACCTGAAGAGAGAAGCCAACCTGAAGAGAGAAGCCAACCTGAAGAGAGAAGTGTGTTGTGCAGGGTGTGCAGAAGAAAGTAGTCTGCATACCTTTGAGCCGCCCCACAGATAGCACCAGGAATATGTACAGTTTCTCTGAGGAAGGGATTGAATCTGTCAAAGCGACGCACGATGAAAATGGTGTATATATGGGTAAAGGGCATAGTACGCCAAAGTGTCACATTACCAAGATATTTGGAGGTAAAACAGACATATGAGAACAACGACAGTCAATAAAAATAGACTTACCTATTACGTTTCTTAAGGCGTCAGATTGTATCTAAATAATCGTTTTGTGATTATTATTACTTTTGTTTTGATTGGAAGAGGGTAGGTACATTACATACTACAAGAAGCACGAGATGCTATGATTAAGGATCTAATTACCTACTACAATTAATAAATTATTTATCAAATTCAAAATTCATTAATTTCAAGTAGGCCTAATTAATAAGCACTTTTGAAAAGTCAAGTCAGTCTGTTTGTAGTGACTCTACCACCGGTTCGGCAAGAAACTCAGCAGATTGCACTTTTCCAACATCATTTTAAAGTTTAACAATCTTTAAATTTTTATCTACTTAAGCGCTTCTTTAAATGCAAATAACTCCGTAAAGGGACACTTTGGGGTACTATGGTACTTAACATTTTTCGTCCCCGTACCCGCTGTATGGTGTACATTAATCGATCGCCGTTATTTTGAAAAAAAAAAATGGCCGTGTGTCGCTATGCCAGCTTCCATACCAGGTTTGGACCCCGTTTCTTGCGCGTAGTTCAAGGCTGCGACAAAGATTGGGGACTAATGTATACCTATCATTTAGCAATCAAATTAAGAGTCCTTACATTACACATTGAAACAAGAATAAGTTTGTGCAGTAGCCTACTGTTTAAAAAATGTATAAACGTTACGAATTAATATCTGGCAATAACTGTGTATCATTGAAGACACGGAAGTACAGGCGGCCTTCGCTTTTGAATAAAAAGAAAAGTCACGTAGCAACCAACCGTTTTAAAACGCAAGCAGTTTAATAGATATTCTTTGATCAACAAAAGTAAAGTACCTACTTAAGAAGTAGGTACCGTACGTGAAAATATGTAGGTATGCATTGTTTCCAGAAAATGCACTATATACTCTTATCAGCCTACTCTAATCATTTCTATAATAAAATTTCAATAGTTTGTCTGTTTACTTCTTTGTTAGCGTGTCACATATCGATTGATATGAAACTTTTGCGGTTCGAAACCATAGTCACATTTAAATGCTGGAGTAAATTTATTCCAACTCATTTTAATAAAACGCGAGATTGACCTGAATTTTAATTTGCCTAAAGCAAACCACAAGCTTTTAGCAAGCAAATGAACCATTTATGATAAAAAAAAAAACGCATAATAATGAAATATTAAATCTCTCTAGATGTTAGGTTATATATATCTAGGTAGGTTCCTAATGTTTATCCAAATTGCATCGCAATAAAGCGGAGTACCTAAATATTTATTTGGCATTGGTAAAACGCAATAATTAACTTTATAAAATTAAAGGTAGTAGATTCAAAGCATAGGCCGCGGCTCGCGATGTAGGTCTAGCGTTATTCCGGTCAAGGTCTAGACCTCGATCCGAAGAACTAGGTTTTAACGTCCACATAAAACTAGATAAATCCTACTCTTCCTATTTCAGGCCAATAAAGTCAACAGGAAAATAAACAAAAAATTTTAAATTACTTTGGTACATTTTATCGTAGGATAAAATCGCGTTTATTCCAAGCTTGTTATATTAATATACAGTGCTATTATTTTAAGTTTATCCTTTTTTTTTTATATTCCAAAAAAAAAATTCATATCAGTTGCATCTAGATTAATACTTATCTTTTTCCTTTATATGGGACACTTAATTTATTTATTATTATTGGTTAGTATAGAAGCAATAGAAGTGATACACATTTGGTAAATATTTCAACTCTCTGCCTACCTATTCGGTTTATGAAATGAAGCCCGCTGACACACAGGCGGATGGACGGACAAATAGACAGCGGAGGCTAATAGGGTCCTGTTTGCGCCCTTCGAGTATGGTAGGTACCACTCGAAATTGTTTAGGTATGTAGTACATTTAAACTTTTTAATCATTATCATTGAGGAAAATCAAAAACTGTCATAATTGCAAAGTGATAATGTTTACCTACCTAAACATGTAATTCGCTAAATAACCTCTAGGTATGATAGTACGCTTTAATGGCCTAGTGATAACTTAGAGTGAAGCCAAGGCATCTCAGTTTCAAATGCCAGACAGATAAATTAGCCTTCAGATATTTTTTATTGCTAAGGGTATTTAACATTCATAGTATGCACAACGATGATCAAACTATTACCGTATTAAAATATTATAGTTTTCTGTATTTGTACTTATTCTTCCATAAGATAATATGGAAACGTAAAAATTTTTATTTGGTCTATGTTCGGTTTTACTACGTGATTGCAACGTTTTGGCTAGAGTCTTGAGAAGCTTATCTTCGACCGGGAGAATTTACTATTTAGCCCTCAGAATGGACACCTCGCTTTTTCGGAAAAAGTTATATGATTGAAAAAATTCAAAAGAACATGAAACGAAAAACTGCACCCGCTTAAGGGCAAAGTTAAGCTTTGCCATTTGATAAGTATATAGAACAGATACAGCAAAGTAGTGCTAAAATAAACAGTATGTTAGCAACATATACAACAACTGTTTATATAACAATAAGATACGATAAGTTAAATCTACTCTACTCGATTCTTAGTAATAAACTGATTGTCAACACAAACACGTTTGAATCAATACAAATTCCCATTTTAAAATATTTCGGTGCATAATTGTAATTATTTGAATATTAATCAGACACTTTCCGGTTATGAAATGATATACCATTTTACAAGTACAAATATTTTAGCGCATAGAAAACAAATGCTGCATTAACATTGTTTATAATTTTTGTATTTAATTACAAGCTTTCAATAGCTCCAGAAACGGTCGCATTTTTGATTCTATAATTAAACACAGATTACCAAAGTCAGCCTCTACTCATCAAGACCCGCTTTAAGGAGCAGAAGGTACGGAGATCCCCAAGGCCATGACCAATTTTTGGCTCCAACATCAGAATCTAATTAACATCGTAATTTTGTATTTTCATCGGGTTCATGTACGTTACAGATTTTAGAGAGTTTCAATAACTGGAATAAGTTTAAAACTACTTATAATGTATTTAAAAATAAATTACTTATAAATACCAGAAAAAAAAAAAAATTATTAATAGAAGCAACGTACAACATTTGCACTGGGGCTAGTCAAAACCTAGAGCTACACGATATGGATTTTTCGCACGGTTATCACTAGATCAGTCAAGTTTTACTGCAGAACTTTCTTTAAGCACTGTGTTAAGTTGTTTTGAGAAGTACAATTATATATGCAAATGTTGTACATACATAATATTTAGAATATGATGTAGGTACAACTGGTTGCTTGACTTAAATAGGTACCAAAATTTCAAAAGGCTTCTTATTATATTTTAACATGACTAACTTCCGTCGAGTCTTGCTGTTCTTTCATAAAAATAGTATTAGTGTTATTTGTTTACTTATAGAATTATTAATTACCTCATTAGATGAAAAAGATAGTGGAAATGATTTAAATTAGATTAAACTTACCATATCCTATTTCATGTCGAACGGTGCTAGCTTTCACGATAACCGGCGTTTCTTTATAAACTTTTGTGTCTGTATCTGCCTTTATTTCTTTGACTTGTGGTACATCAACGAAATACTCTTCAAAGCTGTTTTCATTGAAAAAGTTAAAGTCTATAGCGGCTCTCTTCATCGTTGGAGTAGAACTATTCGCTATATCAATTTCAAATTGTAACATTTTTGCTGGAGACATGAGGTCTGCGACCGGAGACGGTTTTACAAATCTGTCATCTATATTTTTGGTTAGCGATAGCTTTAGTAAATTGTGCGGCTTGAAATCACTTCCTTTTGAATCGTCAGAGCTTTTAGGAGTATCAACGTTTACAGGCGGGGACATCGTTCTTGTTGGTGTCACATTCGCTTCGACCTCAAGAGGTGTATTGCAAGGAGTAAGTGGTTCAGTAACCATATTGTTTGTTATATTATCATTAGACATTATTTCTAAAGACTGTTTACCAAATCCGTCATCTTTGGAATCTTTGGGTAGTGATAGCGGCAGTAAGTTTCGCGACTTGGAAGCATATTGTTTAGAATCGTCAGAGCGTTTAGGAGTATCAAAATTAATAGGTGGCGACATTGTTTTTGTTGGTGTCAGAGTATTTTCAGCCTCGAGAGGTTCATGACAAGGAGTTTCCGGTTCAGTTACATTATCGTTAGAAACATCTCTTTTTGCAGACGTTTTAAAAAATCCGTCATCTATAGCACTTTGCTTTAATTCGTCAGACCATTTAGGAGTTTCAATATTAATAGGCGGCGACATAGTTTTTGATGGTGTCAGAATCGTCTCAAGCTCGAGAGGTGTATTACAAGGAGTTTCCGTTTCAATAATCATATTGTCTGTTACATTATCATCAGCTAAATCTCTTTCCGGCGACAGTCTTAGAAACCCATCGTCTATAGTAACTTTGGGTAGTGATAACGGTAGTGAATTGTGCGACTTCGAACCACTTGGGTTTGAATCGTCAGAGCGTTGAGGAGTATCAACCTTAATAGGCGGCGACTTTATTTTTGCTGGTGTCAAAGTAGTATCTATCTCCTCCAAAGGTGTATTGCAGGGAGTGAAAGGTTCAGTAACCATATTATTTGTTATATTATCAATAGATGGATCTCTTTCTCCTATTGTAACATTTTCTCCAATAGCCGATATGCAGTCTAAGCTCATACGGAACGTATCATCTGGTAAATCTAAGCTTTCAGACATAAAAAGTTGGTTTGAGCTCGAAGTTGATGCACTGCGCATCGCATCTTCATTATCTTTTAAATTCATCGGAGCAGAATCCATTTTATCATTTATTATAAATCATCAATTAGTCTTGTATTATTTATGATTCAACTTCAACAATACTCGACCATTCTAATTGTATTTTTATAAAACGGGACCTTTATATCTAGGTACAGAGTGACCTTGAAATTATCTAGCTAATCGATAAGCCCGAGTATTTCACATCACTGCTCGATTCGTGCACACATGCGCGAACAAATCTTTTGCATGTGTGTATCTGTGAGCTGTCAAACTAGTTTCGGCGGCTCGTTTTTCTATGCAATAATTAAAAAGCAACAAAAGAATAGAGTACAAACATTGATATTCCCGCCGATAAAGTCCAATTGGAATCCTTAATACGAAACACGACACGTTATTGAGCTAGTAAACACGATCACTCTATAGGACCGTCTATAAATAGCAATATAATATCGTCACTGGCACTGATTTTCCCCGCTCTTTTTGTTCATTCACCAACACCGTAGTTCATAGTAGGTACTCTTTTATTTGCTTATAGTGTCCACTATACACAAGATTCTTCTCACTGTGTGTATATTTTACGCGTTAATTTAAGTTAAAAATGCGAGATGCGGCACCCTACGCGCTTTGCAAGACAACTATTTGACGTACTAATGTCAACAAACAAACGATTGGCGTCCAGCAAGTAGGTTTCTCTTTATCGATATCAAACCAAGATTCAACGTAAATAATTCATTATTTACAACATAATGATCTTTAAAAGCCTATTATACCGAAGGACGGTCGTTTAGTAAGTATCCAAAGAATATTTACATATTTTTTAATTTCGTTAACCGATTGTTTACATAGTGAAAAAGTGAGTATAGCTTGCGCGTTTATTTACAGTTGGAAACAGCACTTGTTGGATGCACTGTACGAATAGGTAGCTGTCAAACTCGTATCGATGCAAGCGAGAATTAGCATTAACTATATGGTGATATGGTCGATTTTCGCTTAATAGTTCAATACAAGAAATCGAGTTGCAGCGCCACCTGCGCTGTAACTTGAAAGCCAAGGTCAAATTGATAGAGCCGGGGTGAGATTTTTTAGGTTACGTTTAAATGTAGCTGCCATATAATGTTTGAACACTATAGACTTCTAGAGCTTTGCCGAAGGTTTACGTATGTTACGTTATTTTGGCTAAGAATTTTCAAAACATTTAACGTTTGTATTGAATAAGCTTTTACTGCTATTAATCTAATAAATATATGCCTGTATTACGGTAAACTGTCTAAACAGTTTTGAAGCTAAAACTTTTTTATTTTAGGTTGTAAGCTTTATATTTCTAAATAAGCCATTTAAAGTCCAGCCAAGTTCGGTTATTAAGTGATTTAATAGTACCTAAGAAAATTAAAATAAAACCAAATAACAAACTTTTAAAATCAACATTTATTTTATATCAGCATTACTTTTGTTTCCTCTTTTTTCCGCCAGCGGCGTGAAAGTCACTGCCTTTTCGCTTCCCGCCTTTTTTATCCGCCATCTTGTTTGGGTTGCCTTTGAAGTTGTTTTTCTTGAAATTTTTGTTATTTCCCTTGTGGCCGAGGATTTTTTTATTGTATCCTTTGATCCATCTATCCCTATTATCTTCCCAGGCAAGCTGTTTTGTGCTAGCGTTATCTGTGTTCGAGACGGCCTGACTCGAACCTTGTTTTTTGTTTGTCGCTGTTTCCTCTAATAATGTAGAGAATTCTTCTGCTGAAGCGAATAATGAACCTAGGTCTTCGCTGCCTGTAAACATAAAGCTTGGTTCTTATTTCGTATGTTTTATTTTACAATTTTAAGCTAATAAAATTAGTTCATAAATTCCTTTAGTATTTTTAAACCCTTTTTTTATACCACTACAAGTTAGCACTCGACTGCACTCTCGCCTAGACGTTAGTGATGATTGTTGTATAGCAATTATACTTAACCCGTACCCTCGGTTTCTAAGCGACATAGATTAGAGGCACGTACGTGTCCCCTTATTTTCTCCACTCCATATTTTACTTTTCCCTTTGCACTCTTAAAGGAGACCGAAGACTTGAAGTGAGCCCGTTATCAGTTTGATTAGGATGAACTAATAACTTCTACTAGACTATATTAATTTATTTCCCTTTTTCACACAGCAACGGATAGTTTGTACATATACATATATAGCCCCGGGAATGCCAAAGGCTACTTAGGATTCAAACTTTGGTAGCAACTGACTAGGGAAGCAGGGATATACTATGCAAGCACAGCAAGTAAGAGTTGAGACCGCCTTTGTGTATTTTATTATCTTTTATAATTTTTTTTTTAATCTTGTTCTGTCTATATATACTTTGAAATTTAAAAAAATACCTTTAAGTTTAAGTTTATTCCTGTTCTTTGCCATTTTTTTCCCAGGTACATCAATTTGTTCTTCATCGTCGTCGCTATCTTCAAGCATCAATTCTGTAACAAGGTGTTTAATCAGTGAAATGAAGACAGAAAACCTAACCTCCATAATGCTAAAGGCATCAGAGAAATGGGAATCTATAAAAAATTAATGGAAGCGACAATAAAAGTAAAGGAAAGTGACGGAAGAGAGGGAAGGTAAAAGGACAATGACGTTAGTGGCAGGCCAAAAAGGCAGGTACACTAACGTTTAGAAGGCAGGAGGGGTTTTTAGCTGGTAGGAGTCTGGCACTATCCATAGGGATCTCCATGAGGATTTTCCCTTCCTAATTATAAAAAAAAGGTTAAACTAAACACCTTCATCAAAACTTTTACATAGTCACAAAAAGATGTACACATATACTTTTTTTTTCAACGTAATTTACTATAAAGGCCTGTAACTTTTCAAATTGTATCCATGAAACTTGGTATTTAGGTAGAAAAAGAAAATGGAACCAACTGATTCACAACTTTTGAAGAAATCACAACGGGTTGAAATAGGGAATGAAAGCTTGCATTAGTTCTTCATTATTCAAAACATATGTTCGAAAATTGGTATTTCGACTTTTTTAGGTTTTATCTTTACCTGCATATAAAAGAATAAAGGCAGGAGGCAAAAATTATATTCCGTGATAAAATTTACGTGTCCACTTGCCAAAGCCGGTGACTGGGAATAATAGGTACACTGTTTATTATCAAATGTATATATATTATTTTCACTTGTGCGTAAAGTCTTGAAGTCTTGTGAGTTTATAAAGCTGTAGGAAAAGATAAAATTTTGTGAGGAGGTTCCTCACTCTGGAGCCCTGACCGCCGGTTGCTTGGGCATTCAAAAGCCCCGCAAGCGGTGGGTGGATGTTTTTTCTTATAAATTTTTAATAGTGTTTTTTTATTTTTTAAGCATTGTTAAGAATTTAGAAAAAAAATTAAATCAATAAATGATAGAGAGGAAAAACAAGGGTTATCTTCTTCTATTCCATGTTCCCGTGCTTTAGCAGGTTAATTATATCCCTTGTATGGGATATAATCGGGGGATATAATTTTACCAAAAATTATACCTAGAAATTAATAATATAAAATTATAATGAATATTTTTAAAATTATACCTACTAGCTATTATACCTAGCCCTACTACAAGGGTAGAATAATTTTTCTCCCCGCAAGGCCGAGATATGTAAGACATTGTACTTTATTTTAAAACAATGGCAATATAACTAACCATCCTCATCTCCAGATAACGCAGGTTCGTCTTCATCTCCCGATATATCCAAGTCACCATCACTGCCATCTGTGAAAAAGTACAACGTTTGTTTTTGAGTTTTATGAAACCGCTTATCTTCGGAAATAAATAAATATACTGCGACAATACACACATAGCCATGTAGCCCAAAAGTAAGCGTAGCATGTGTGATGGGTACCAAGATGACTGATGAATATTCTTATGAATAATATATAAATAAACACCCAGAAACTGAGAAACATCCAAGTTCATCACACTAACATTTTCCAGTTGTGGGAGTCAACACCACAGTCTTGGACTAAGAAAGCATTCGGTCGACATCGATGCAAAAATATCAGTGGGATTTAAAAATCTTTTTTTTACATTTCGAGGCCCAATTCATGGAGAATCATCATCATCATCAATAGCCTATAAAAGCCCACTGGTGGACTAAAGGCCTCTCCCAAAGCGAGGGTTTGCCCATTATCACCGCGCTGGGCAGGCGGGTTTGGTGATCACAGTGGACGGTAGTAGGTTCGTATGGAAAAATATAAATGCTTCGTTTGATTTAATATTTTTACATCGGTGATTCCAAAGTCAAAGTCAAATATTTCTTTATTCAAATAGGCACATAGATGGCACTTTTGATGCGTTATTATATACAAAATGTGTACATAGCAGTGAGTAGTGATGGCGATAACTACAATCGTAAACTTAAAACTAAAGCTACGAGGGTTCCAATCGCGCCCTGGTCTAGAAGCCCACAACAAACTTAGCCGGGTTCCTTATTAAATATACTTATGCACCATTCAACACCAAAAAGATCTTCGAGGATGCTCCGGTTTCGGAGCGAAACGCGAGTAGTGGGTATATTGCCGAACATCTTTTTGGTGGGATTGAAGAAATTATAAATTACACCATGCAGATTCTCCAGCTTTTTGTAGAGCAAATAAAGCTTAATTTTCATAATACAATTGATTCCATTTCTAACTTGACAAATATTCTTATCTTTGCTGACGGCCGATTGGCGCAGTGGGCAGCGACCCTGCTTTCTGAGCCAAGGCCGTGGGTTCGATTCCCAAAACTGGACAATGTTTGTGTGATGAACATGAATGTTTTTCAGTGTCTGAGGGTTTATATATATATTATAAGTATTTACGTATATTATTCATCAGTTATCTTAGTACCCATAACACAAGCTATGCTTACTTTGGGGCTAGATGGCGATGTGTGTATTATCGTAGTATATTTATTTATTTATTTATTTACCTTCATCACCGCTATGTTCACCAATAGCTTCATCATCATCATCATCACCACCACCGCCAAGTTCATCATCGCTTTGTTGCTCGTCACCTTTGCCGGGACGCTTCTGTTTCGCCGCAGCAACTTCCGCTAGATAATCTAATTCCTCGTCAGACTCTGAAAAGATTTGTTAGTTTATCTGTTTGTTTGTATGACACTTGTAACCGCCCACACATTGGTCCAGCGGTTAGAATTTTTGTCTACACGCAAGATCCTGGCTTCAAAGAGATTGAAACCTATACGTAACATTGAATTCTTCTATTCAACTTATGCCCAGCAGATTGGTCGACATCACACGCCTTTGAGAACATTACGGAGACTACTCAGGTATGCAGATCTCCTCACGATTGTATATTAAACTGCTCAAAACGAGCATAACTCCGAAACTTAAGAGTTGAGTGCTAGTACCAGTTTGGAGTTAGGAAATTCACTTTGTTCTGCATAGGAGAGCACGTTAAGTCATCGGTCCAGCTATATTCACCCGTAGTTAAAGCCCACCACGCTGGCCCAGTGCGGATTGGTGGACTATAACTTTGGATAGTACTAATAATATAAATTTGGAAATGCGTGTCTCTTTGTGCTTCTTTCACGCAGCAACGGAGCAACGGGTAGACGTATTTTTTTTTGCATATTGTAAAGCTCTTTTAATACTCGTAAGTACATTTGCTACTTTTCATGCCAAAATAAAAACCATAGTGATTGACTGACATAATCTATAGTAATATATATTATCTATGGTAAACTTACCTTGTGCAGCCTTGGATGTTGTTAACGAGTCGAGGTACTGTTCAAAGTCTTCGCTGGTCACTGAATCGTTATCACTGTCTTCATCGTCGTCCGGATCTTTGACGTGCCGACGTTTCTGTAGGAAACTGCAGAAGTGGGATGAAATACATTTGATTAGTAAAGAAAATTAATTAATTTAAATAATAATAAATAAATATATTACGACAATTTACAGATCGCTATCGAGCCCCAAAGTAAGCGTAGCTTCCGTTACGGGTAATAATATGACTGATGAATATTTTAAGAATGATATAAACCCAAATACTGAAAAACATGTATATTCATCACACAAATAAGTTTATTTTTATATTGTTAAAACATACTTTACACAAAAAGTAATGAAAAGATTGTTTATTTTGTAGAGTGTAGAAATATAGTAGTTAATATTAAGTGTATCAATAATCAAAATTGACTCTGAGACATATTAAGACTAAATATTAAAAAAAAAAAAAATAGTGCTCATTCTGTTAAACAAAGACGAAATTAAACTGCCAAATCTTAAAGTAGGGCTTTCCTTCCTTTTCACATTAATACTTGTAGAAAAGGAAAGGCTAACTTTCAAACCTTATTAAACTAGATTAAAAATATGTGTACAACAGATGGGGCACAAAATTTTCTCTGCTTTAAGTTGGTAGTGCGATTACTGCAGATGAGTCAAAATTTGTATTGGCATCCTCTCTGGATACGAAGGTCTTTTCAGTGGGCACTAATAATTATATGCTATAACCGTGCGCACATCTTTTTGGAATAATTAACTAATTTGATTTCATAACGCGCAATATAAAGTATAATGTCATTGAAATAAAAGTTCCAAAACTGAATCATAACTACGGCGAGATTTACGATACCTATAAAAAGTGTTAAACCCTAATTAAATAAAAAATATTTTCTATTTACCCAATGTTTAACAAAAAGGCGTAGTCGGTGGCCACCTTATTCCTTTAATTATGCCAATTAAATCTACCAACGTCTATGCATCCTAGACTGATAAATACATTACCCTCCTGTAGTAGAGTAGAAATATGTAAAAATAAGTCTTACTCATATAAGAATTTCTCGTCCACAGGAATCCTCTTTGCATCTTCGTTCAAATATGTTGATGAGTTCACGGATATACTTTTAATACCTAAAAGCAAAAATGTTAACGTTACTAAAAATTTATTGTAGAAGATGATCTTTGTCACAACAAATTTAACACTTTTTTTTAATATAAGTATTCTTAAACAAGCGACGCTATCCTAACGAAAGTTCCCATTCATTTTATTTTTTTCTGCTGTTTGATCCACTTTGCACTGAACTGACCCCCCACTACCCACTGTCCCGCACCGCTTAAACTGGTTGAAGGATGAAGAAGAACTAAAATTTTGTATGGTTCTGCACTAATTGACGTTGCCTAATGCATAAAGACAATGTTTAGCAAGTTGCAACCAGGAAAACAAAAAAAAAATCAAGTTCAAATTCAAAATTTATTTATTTCAAATAGGTCTAATATAAGCACTGACAAGAAACTCAACACTGTTTTACAACTCAATGTTCTATCTTGTGTGAGATGAAAGCGAAGTAGCTTGCTTCAATGAAATCTTGTAATTAAGAAATTCATCAATGGTAAAGCAACCTAGATGTTTTAAGCAAAAACTTTATATCCACTCACCCTTTGCCATGTAGTTCTTCCGTACAGCAAACTTGGGATGCGAGCCCTTGACCCTCTTTACCTCCCCTTCGACTTGGTCGTCGGTACGTTTCTTAGGATTCTTGAATACAAAGCGATCCAGAAAACGTATACCTGCGAAATCTTTGAGCGGATCACCGCTGTATTGGATTATTTGATCTGTGGACAATGTCAAAGTCAAAGTCAGAAATACCTTTATTCAAGTAGGCCCAGGTGGCACTTTTGATGCGTACATAACATGAGAATTACACGGTAGTGAGATGATGGCGATAACCATATTCGTAAACTTAAAACTAAATCTACGAGGGTTCCAAACGCGTCAGGCAGGGTGATTACGTATCTCGCGACAGGCGTAAATTTTGCAATCACTGCTGTCAAATGTCACTTTGCCAAACAATAAATAAACAAAAGTGACGTTTGACAGCAGTGATTGTAAGATTTACGCATGTCGTAAGCCTTTCGCGAGCTACGCAATACCCCTGCCGGTCTAAGAAGCCCACAAACTTAGCCGGGTGTTTTTTTTGTTATCATATCTCACATTTATTTATTTATTAGGTTCACCAACAGATTATACACCGAAACAAGCTTAGGAACTACAAAATTGAGAAACATAAGGTTGTACTGTAAACCCAATTACTGGCAAACCGGCATGCGTATCTGAAAAAAAAACGTGGTGACGGCAGATCAGTTGTCACCACCTCTCCTCTTTCCGCGGGTGTCGTGGGAACGGGTGACTAAGGGAATACGGGGACTAACGGAAAACGGTCAGCAGCATGCTCTGTGCTACTACTACAATCTCGTTGTGATTATAGGCAAACCAGCAGCGTAGCTGTTCAGCGAGGAATTAAGCCAGCAATCCACGCTGTCATGACTTATGCAATGAGTGCAGTTGTATGTTCAAAATTCATTTATTTCAAATAGGCCTTATATAAGCATTTTTGAAACGTTAAATCTGTCTGTTTGTAGTGACTCTACTGTTTTATTGTAGAATCCCTACTAATATTTGACGGCAGATTGGCGCAGTGGGCAGCGACCCTGCTTTATGAGTCCAAGGCCGTGGGTTCGAACGGATCTCCTCCCACGGTGAGAAGGGTTTAGGGCAGTAGTCCACAACGCTGGCCCAGTGCAGATTGGTGGACTCCACACACCTTTGAGAACATTATGTAGAACTCTCAGGCATGCAGGTTATCTCATGATGTTTTCCTTCACCGTTGAAGCAAGAGATAATTTAATACCGTCAATTATTACCGTTAAAAAAAAGCAGAGTGTGTGTAACTATGCACACGCGTTAGAAGTTATATTACTTTGGCGTATCGAAAAAAATAACTAAAATGCTGCATTTTAGTTATTTACGATTAATATTAAAATTAATCAAAAAGATTGTATTTAAATAAAAAAGGTTTTATCAACGTAAACATATTTATTTATTCACACTGTTTCTACTGTTACGAAACACGTGTTCTAAATATAAAAATACTAGAATATACAACTTGAACATAGTTATCGATTTTCATGCCACCTAGAACTATAGAATTCAGGTGTCGGTGTGCGCGCGCATCGTAAAAATTCACTCTCATAATTTTTTTCCATCTCGCCAAAAGAACAAAAAAAAGGTTCAGCAGAAAAATAATAACTCACCGTGTATCAATTTCTCAGCAAACAGCTTCACGGTTGGATGGAAGTGGTTCGCCAGCGGTAACAGCTCCAAATACGCCGTGCAGTGAGCGCCCGCAAACGCCGGGTTGCGTGCGTGCGGACTGTATTCCGTTATCACCTGCGAATTTGTTGGGTACACCGTAATTTATTAATTGAAATGACACTGCTAACTGCGACCTAAAGTGTTGGTTTTTAAAGTGAAAGTTTTCAACTGTGTTGCATGTCGCGTGACGGTCGGCCGCGGAGTAGGGATAAAGTGGCAGGCGCTCGTCAGAGCAGCCGAGGCCAAAAAGTAAGCGTGGCTTGTGTTATGGGTACTAAGATGACTGATGAATATTTTTATAAATAATATACATAAATACTTATAATATACATATAAACACCCAGACACTGAAAAACACTTATGTTCATCACACAAACATTTTCCAGTTGTGGAAATCGAACCCACGGCCTTGGACTCAGAAAACAGGGTCGCTGCCCACTGCGCCAGTCGGCCGTCAGGAAAATGTTTATAATGTGAAAAAAAAAGATTCACTTTTACTGTAACTTCATAAAACCACACAATCGTTTTTTTATACATCCCGCAAAAACTGTGATTTGTATCAAATAATTCCTTTCCTGAAATATAAAGCAACTGAGTTTTGCCCACAAATTTGTTGCACAAAAACGCCGGGTCGCGTGCGTGCGGACTGAATTACGTTATCACCTACGGATTTTTTTGGGAAAACCGTAAATTATTCATTGAAATCTCAGTTACCTACGACATAATGTTTTGGTTTTTATGAATCCCGCAAAAACGATTAAATAATTCTGTTATGTTCATCACACTAACATCTTCCAGTTGTGTGTACGAAAGCAATTTTGATCAATAATTCGCTGTACTAACTTTATCCATATTAATTGTCTTTTTTAGCTGTATCTTAGCGGTAACTTCTTTGTCTTCTGTCTCTTCTTTCTTTTCGTCAGGTTTAACTTTCGCGTGATACCAGCCCGTCACAGCGGTCGCGCGTCGCTTCTTGGGCTTTATGTTACCTTCGTCGTCGATCTTCAGGTCGACGTATGTTTCTTCTTCGTCGTCTTCTGTACGAAAAACAAAATGTAGAATTTTTTATATACTACTTGTATTTTTAATGCGAAACTTTGCATGGATTGGATGTTTGTTACTCTTTCACTAAAACTGAGCTGAACCAGTTTGAATGAAATTCGGAATGGAGATAGACTTTGAACCCAACTTTACACATAGGCTACATTTTATCCCGGATAATCAACAGTCCCAAAAAACGCGGCCGAAGCCGCGGGCTACAGCTATTGTTATATATATTTAAGGCTGAAAGGGGCTACTAGGACTCCGACATGGCAACCTGCACCCACGATGCTTGTGCTAAGGAGGCAGGCTTTTACTTGCGCGCTGGTATTGTCAATGAGTAAACAAACAAATTGATTTGCTGTACTATTTCAATCAAATATTTTTTGAATTTATAATAATAATTTGAAATTATAATAATATCTATAATCCAGAGAAATTATTATAATTTCAAAAACATTCATGTCAGTTTTCATGTAAAAGTAACGTACTTAGACTGCAATGAATTGTAATCGCATTTAAACTTGTGTGTGTGAAATGTGTCTTTTGACGCATCCTTAAAATTTCACTGTAAATTCAGGTCTATATAATATTTTATCACTATCTAACAAATTCTACCTCAAAATTATAATAACAAAGATAAATGACTGATCCTCACCTATTAACAGATCTCTTTTATCACCATGCAAAAGATCAATCTTCTTCTTCTCTACTTTAACTTCTTCTACGTTCTCTTCAACTTTCTCCTCTGTGTCTTTTAGTTCTGATGCTATATCTTCCACAACCTCTTCTGAGTCTTGCTGAGTTTCGGGGTCGTCTTTGATTTCCTGAAATACAAAAAAAGAAACTTAATGAAATAGTCCTTTTTTGCAACATTTGTTTTTGAAGGCCTGATATATTTTCCATTCGCTTTTCCATATTATTACCTCCTTTGATTCCTTTTTACTCCAAACTAATTTGAGTGCGTCCTTCTTGTCGGCATTTTTCAAAACTTGCGATACCAAGAATAACATTCCGCAAGCTTGAGCCGGGTTCATGTAGCAGCACAACTGTGGATACATAAGAAATACATTTTTTTTATTTATTTCAACAATGAAAAAACATATTAATGTTATATTGTAGACCCACTGAGAGACTGCCACAACTTGCGAATAAAAAAACTAGATTGTCAGTTATAACGAGAACTATTATAGTAGTAATATTTTTCTATTTATTACAATGAGACATTTTTGAACTTTTAAATTTCAAAGTTTAGTTTGACAGCCGATTGGCGCAGTGGGCAGCGACCCTGCTTTCTGATTTCGTAGATTCGATTTCCACTGGAAAAATGTTTGTTTGCTAAACATGAATGTTTTTCAGTATCTGGGTATTTATAATGTATATATTATAAGTAATTATGTATAATTTTCATAATAATATTCGTCAGCTATCATAGTACCCATAACACAAGCTACGCTTACTTCGGGGCTAGATGGCGATGTGTATTGTCATAGTATATTTATTTATTTATTTAAAAAAAAAAGTGTCTCATTGTAATATGGAACTTAGAAAGATCGAAACTGCAATGTTTCCTACTAGATGGAGCTACAGTAGCTATAACACTTATAAAGATAGCATAATATATGAATTTCAGCATTGGTGGAATGAGAGACGTAGCCGTAAAGCGCTCAGGCCTCGATTGTCAGAGAGTCGAAGGTTCAAATACTGTCGGTTTGAAAAATCTTAAAAAATTATAAATCTGATATTTCCTCCAAGTGTAGCTAAGTACCACTAAATAAATTATAAAAAAAATACTGACTCTAAATTCAAAATTACTGACTTTTATTGATTATACTGACCAGTTTTGATCTTTGAGAATGGCAATCTACCTGGCTCTGTGGCGAACTTTGTTGTATTATAAATGGGATGTCTAGAGTTCTCCCGTATGGGCAATTATGAAATCTATAATTTCTGAATTTTCTCCGATCTGATCCGGTCGGAGGCTTCGGCCATGCCTAGCTACCGACAAAGACTCGCAACCAAGCGATATAGCGTACCAGTACCAGTAGAGACGGGGTATGAGTTTAATATAAAATTATGATTACATCTTACCTGTAGAAGTCGCTTTATGAATGACGTCACTCGTTCAACATTGGTGTCCTGCTTCACTGACTTGTATATGAGCGAGAAGAGTAGTGCGGAATGTGTAGTGTTGAAAATTTCCGCGTTCGTTAGTTTCCGGTAGAGGGCGGTGTAATATCTGGGGAGAACGCGTTATTATATTATTTGACGGCCGATTGGCGCAGTTTGCAGCGACCCTGCTTTCTGAGTCCAAGGCCGTGGGTTCGATTCCCACAACTGGAAAATGTTTGTGTGGTGAGCATGAATGTTTTTCAGTGTCTGGGTGTTTATATGTATATTATAATTATTTATGTATATTATTAATAAAAAATATTCATCAGTCATCTTAGTATCCATAACATAAGCTACGCTTAAATTGAGGCTAGATGGCGATGTGTGTATTGTCGTAGTATATTTATTTATTTATTTATTATTTTATTCTCAAATAAACGCCTTAGTTACATAAAAATTAGTTAGCTAGTCAGTCAGTCCTTGTCAGCCAGTTGGCTTTTGTCGGTCAATCAGTCCTTGTCGGGCAGTCGGTCTATGTCGGCCAGTTGGTTTTTATTGGTCAATCAGTCCTTGTCTGCCAGTCGGTCTATGTCGGCCAATTGGTTTTTATCGGTCAATCAGTCCTTGTCGGCCAGTCGGTCTATGTCAACTAGTTGGCTTTTATCGGTCAACCAGTCCTTGTCGGCCAGTCGGTCTATGTCGGCGAGTTGGCTTTTGTCGGCGAATTTGTCATGGTCCATTTGAATTGGAATATAAATGACATGTCTGTACTTTATTAGTATTTATGTATATTATTAATAAAAATATTTATCAGCCATCTTAGTACACATAACACAAGATACGTTTACTTTGGGGCTACATGGCCATGGGTGTATTGTGGTAGTATATTTATCTATAATTAATAGGTCTTTGTCCACCAATCCGCACTGGGCCAGCATGGTGTACTACGGCCTTAACCCCTTCTCACTGTGGGAGAAGACCCGTGCCCTGTAGTGGGCCGGTAATGGGTATCGGTATTTGTATCTTGAATCTTTGTTGCCCGTCGGTCACTGTCGGTCAGTTTACTTAAGTTAGCCAGTTGATTTATGTCGATCAGTTGGAATAAAGATTCACCTATCCGAAGTGCCTTTGGAAGCATCACTGATGTGGTACAGAAGCGCCAAAGCGTGTATGGCGACATTGAGGCTCGCTAGATGCACCAGTCTGTGTATAGCGTCCACGTGGCTGGAGGTTTCTGCAAGCCGGTCTTTGTCGGCGAATGGGTAGGCGCGCTTCACGCCTGTCAGAATGGCCGACATTAGCCGAGAGTCGATTTCGCCCTGGAATAAAAAAATTTTAACTGTTTAAAAGGTATTATTTCCTAGTTATAATTGACGGCAGTCTTCGAACTGTGATGACTTACGGATCAGGAACGCGGTCGCTTACTATGGGCCTCATAAGAAGGCTCAGAGTCACTCAGCGGGCGTCAGAGTTGTACACGATAAAGTGGGTTTTAAGACTTAGTTATATTTTTATTATAATTACTAGCTGTTGCCCGCGACTTTGTCTGCGTTTTATTTTGTTTTTAAAGTATTCAGTATCGCTAAGCCTTAAATAAGTGTAGTAGTATATATAACATGCGACTGTCAATTAATTAATTGCAATAAAATAAAATTGCGACTATAATTAAAGATCTAAGCTATCCTATCTCTTAAGTTGGACCAGACAGCTCACGGTGTGCTAATTTAATTTAAAATCTGTTAAGTAGTTTAGGAGTCCATCGCGGACAAACATCGTGACAGGAGATTTATATATATTAAGATTATAAAAATATTGTTGTGTGTAAACAGTGAAGTGTACTATTACACTTCACTGTTTTTCCTAACACCTTAGAGTATTAATTAACATCATAAAAAGAGCACCTTAGAGTATAAAAATCATAAAAAGAAGTTTTAGTTCGAATACACATACTATAAAGGACAAAGTGATAAACATAATAACGGATATTGAATTCTCACCTTTTTAATAGAAGCTTTGAAGAAAGCAAAATATATCCTTATTAAGTTCTCCGCTATACGATTGTCATCCTTGCCGAGGAAGAACTGGTTCAGGAAACAGATACCGTAGTATTGGGCGCGCGATGAAATGTTTGACCTATAGAAATAGAAAAGAAAGTGAGAAAAAAAATCAATAAAATTTAAGGGTGGGATGCCACATGTCTTTTATTTTATTCCGCTATAAGTTAGGCCTTGACTGCAATCTCTCTGATGGGAAGTGATGATGCAAGTGATGGTGGCGGGCTAACCTGTTAGGGAGTATGTTAGTAATACCCCTAATCGGTGTCTATGCGTCTTCGTACCGGAACGCTAAATCGCTTAGCGGCAACGTCTTTGTCGGTAGGGTGGTAACTAGCCACGGCCAAAGCCTCCCATTAGACCATACCAGAGGAAATTACATATTCCCAAATTGCGCCTGCCAGAAATTGTACCCTGGGCCTCCAAGTTAAAACAACAGAGCTCACCGCTGTGCCAGAGGTCACAAATCATGGCAACCTCGTCAATGGTGGGTGCGGCTCCTACCAGTGCTGAGCAGGTCAAGAGGCGAAAATATGAAAACCTTAACAGCATTTTTGTGCCTTTGAGAGACTTTGTGACAATATAACCCATATTCGCTTAGACGCATCGTGGTCACAATTTGAGGGGGTAGATGCAGATGTCACTAACTTATGTCCATTTCGAGTAATTCCGATGTTTATATCTACTTATCTTTTATCAAGAGTAACGTTCTGCCTTACCTTAGGTTACCGTAAGTATACTTATTCCTTTAAAGAAGAGATTAAGATTGCGGTTAAAGACGTTTATTTTTTTAGAAGAAATTACAATTTCACTCAATGAGAATATCTACTTAATATGTAGGTAATATTAAAACTACAAACATCAATCAGAAATTTTATAAAAAAATTAAAACGTAAATTTATAAATACTTCATACTGTCATACATAGCCAGCACTGCACTCAGATTTTGCAAATTACAAGTTTTTAAGTTTTTTCTTTAAAATATTGAAATTTTGTTTAGTTGATATGAGAATAAAATCTCACCTGAAAAGCATCTTCTCTATCTCGGTGAGCACAACGGACTTCATGTTTGGGTGGTTGTACAGCAGCTGGCACAGGTGGTAGATAACCTTTGATGCCACCGTTTGACTCGGGTCTCCCAGCTTGTTTATTATGTTAGCTAACAGCATCTGAGGAATAGTTATAAGTTTGTTTTGGGCTTCTTTTTAGACCAGGACGCGTTTTGAATGGAATAGTGCATTTTAAAGTCAAAGTCAAAGTCAAAAATATCTTTATTCAAGTAGGCCCATAGTTGGCACTTTTGATGCGTACATAAGAATTACACAGTAGTGAGGTGATGGCGATAACCACATTTGTAAACTTAAAACTAAAGCTACGAGGGTTTCAAACTCGAGAAGAAGCCCACAACAAACTTAGCGGGTGTTTTTTTTTGTTATCACCATCTCACAATGTCATTTTAAAATTATTAGAAGAGCAAACTGGTTAGAGCAATAATTCACACCCAAGCTTTTTTATCGATTACGTAGTCCTTTATACTATAATAAGACTTTTCTATAAGCTTACGTTTAATACAAACTTTGAACTTTTTAAGAGACATCTCCAAGATGTCAATGTGTAGTTTATTGTAGAATTGTATGCAATTACCTTTAAACGAATTATGAATTTTATGTAACCTAGTATATTGCACTATAAGTTTATTCTTACTTCTAATAAGTTTCATTTCATTTTCGTAACCACTAGATGAAATTATATGAACCTACTTTTTCCCTTTCCGGGTGATGCATCAATAGGTACGACATCGCACTGACCGACTTCTCCTTATTGGCATCCACCGAGTCATGTGCGAACTTGTTCAACGCTTCCACGTACGCTGTAACAAAAGATTAACTTCATTGATATAAGGATACCTCTCCGGCGCAGTGGTGAGGGCTGTGATCAAGGCCCCGGGTTCGAATACCTGCGGATATTCGAGTTGGATCTGTAGCAAGCACCTGTAACTATCCGGAGTTATGTGCGTTTTTTTAATTGTCCAGTGTGGTGCACCTGTCAGAATGAGAAGGGCTGAAGCCGTAGCTTAAGCTTTCGACCCCCCGAAAGGTAAGTTTAGCCAACTGGGCTATCACCGCATCTACTTGGGGTACTTTAGTTAACTTTATTGCTTTTTTTTATGGATCTCCAATTTGTTTGAAAATAAATTATAGCATATGTTACTTTGTGATAGTTCAGCTTTCTTTTGGCGAAGAAATGGTTAAAATCAGTTCAGTACTTCCGGAGCGTATTGGGTACAAACAAACATAAAAATATTTCCTCTTTATCATATTTGTAATGATTTATGTAAAATAAACGTAGCCTGAGTTACACCTTATAACATCAGTTACCTGCCAATAAAAGTCCCGTTAAAAATCTGTCCGGCCATTTCAGAGATTAGCCGAAACAAACAGACATACAGACAAAAATTTAAAAAAATGTTATTATGGTGTATGCACTGTATATACATCATAAACATGTAGTAAAAAACGGTTATTTCAATATTACAAACAGACACTCCAGTTTTATTTTATGTATGTACAATATAACTTATATGGTTATTTAGGTAACCTTAGAGGTCTACGTACTTCCGTACAGCTCTTTAAGCT
The DNA here is from genome assembly GCF_905163445.1 of Pararge aegeria. Taxonomy (NCBI): domain Eukaryota; kingdom Metazoa; phylum Arthropoda; class Insecta; order Lepidoptera; family Nymphalidae; genus Pararge; species Pararge aegeria. Next base: position 8,637,504 of record NC_053204.1, on the reverse strand, counting down.
GATCCTCATAGTACCACAGCTTGAGTATATTCCTCTTAGCTTGCTTGTTACCGGACGTCATTTCCTCTAGTTTGTCCAGAGGATGCTGTTCGAACGTACGTAGTTTAACATCTGGTATCAACAGTTCCGATATTAGCAGCTCTGAGAGTGCATCTGAAATAATATGTTAAAGTTTTTTGTATTACTCATGCGGGGAAAGTAGTATCTTGACGCTCGCTGTTGCGTCTGACAGTTTAATTTTGTAATTAATTGATACTTTTTTGAATGCTTAATTTTTCAGCTATTATTTCTGGTCTGAGAAGGCTTCGCCCTTTTAAAAAATTCAAAATTTTTTTTTTTTTTTATTAATATTAATTAATTTTTATTTATTGTTCAAAATATATTTTTTTCTTCTTTTCAAACTTGTTATTTGCTTGTAAAGACTTCGCTCGTGCGTTCAACTTCGCTTTCGTGGGCAATCGACAACTTGTCGCACTTGTTGCACAATATACTATTTATTAATTATAAAAAAAGAAAGAAGAATGTATCACTATAGTACAGTGTACAATTTATCAGTATTATAAATTTTACTGTCGCTATAAGACTTATGTAAAAGGCATATACTAATTTTCGGCCGTAGCTTAATTAGAAAAAGCGCTCAGGCCGCGATTGCCAGAGTCGCAGGTTCAAATCCTTTCGGTGCGGTTGGTTCAAAATACGAAATATAACTAGCCAGTTATGAGAGAACGAAAGAAAAATTGTGTGTTTGCATCACTCGCTCTTGCACCTACAGTAACATACAAAACCTTACTAACTCTTTTTCTATCATCACTAACTTCTATCTCCCTCTCCAGTTCTGTTCGCCGTTCGTAACGCTCTCGTCACACATTAACCAGCTTTCTCTCCTAATCAAGCGGGCGTAAAGAAGTTTTACCACAAATAACTTTCATGGTGGAATTTCATAATGTTCCATAGGTAATACAAAGTTCACTATTTAGTAAAAAAAATATTACTTACCAATAATAACAATACCGTCCTTCTTTTTAGCAGGTTTGACACTGTTTATCAGATTTCTTAGCGCTGTCAAATTGTATATTGGGTTATCCTAAAACGAAATTCTCAAATAAAAATATGGCATGACATATGCAAATTACTTATCTTATATCTTTAAAAGAGCAATTCTTATATATATATAATTGGAATCTCGGAATCTGCTCCAACGATTTGGCGATAAATCGATCTAGCTAGGATTTCTTTATATTGGAATCTCAGAATCATTTATATTGGACATACGACTATTGTTTTAAGTCGACTTATTCGCGGACGAAGTCGCGCGGGTCCGCTAGTTACTTATTGTATTTGCAAATACTTATGTTACAATAGGTTTTAATAGGCATAAAATTAACTTCACAAAGCTCCCATAGCCCATATCAGCTCAATCATACATAGGGTTTGGAATGCCTTTCTGACATCTATATCTAGTGTAGCCACTAACCTGGCTTTTTTAATTTCTTTTATTCCACTGCAAGTTAGCCTTTGATCGCACCTAGTAATATGTGATGATGCAGTCTAAGATGTTAGCGGGCTAAGCTATTAGGGAGTATGGTAGTCAAACCATATTCTTCGTATATTCGGTTTTCACGCGACATCGCACCGGAACTCTAAATCGCTTAGCGGCACGTCTATGTCGGTAGGGTGGTAACTCGCCACGGCCAGACCAGACCAGAGAAAAATCAGAAATTATAAATTCCCAAGCCGGGGATCGAACCTGGGACCTCCTACTTAAATTCACAGCGCTCACCGTTGCGCCAGAAAGGTCGTCAAAGAGGTCGGTATTATTAGAACAAGAGGTAATCTTCTATTCATCCTATTTTAAGCCACACCTATGCTTACCATGCGTGGTCAAGCACAATTCTATTTTTAATAAATAAATCTATTCACTTAGATTTTAGTTTTTAAAGTGATTGTCATTCCATTAACCAATTCCAACTTTGGCATTTAACATCTTAAAGTTTATATATACATATATACATAGGTGGTTTTTTTTCACACCTATTAAGCACCATATAACTAACATTATTAATGCGAAAGTTAAATGTCTCCTTTCCTGCCCCATCTTAGCAACCAATCAACAAGATTTTTTGCATTCTCAGTTGAAGTCGAGTAACAGAGGCTGCCATATATATACCAAGACAAAAAACGGTTTCCTTCAGGATTAGTAAAAAACCATGATAAACGTTGACGAGCAGCAATAAAGCACTACACAGACAAAAATGTAGTAAATTGGTTAAAACGGCAGAGGTAAATACATTCATCCATACCTGTATTAATATAGTGGCAGCAGCAACTCTGTCTGCTATTGTACCTTTTGTCAACAGTGTTTTAGCCCATTGATGATCTGATGAGCCATTTTTGCTAGTTTCTGCAAAACAGAAATTGATGTAAAAAATGCTCAATTTTACAACTTTATTAAGATTATAAGAAGTCTAAAAGATTGTGGTGCAGTAAGTAATCTTGAACTTAATGGAATCTATTTTAATAGTATTGTAGTTTTTTGTCCACTGTTCCAATAGTAATTGAGAGTCCAGGGAAATGATACAGCCATGCTGCTGCCAAGCAGCTGTGTTCCGGTCAAAAGGGTATGGTTGCCAATAATATGAGAGACACAGGAAGCGATCTGCTTGGTCCATCAATTATAATTTCAAATAAAAAGGAATACTGAAATAAAAATAAGCTAGTTCTTGCCTGAGCACATTCTGTTAACTATCACTAATATATTGAGATTGTTGGGATTCAAAATATTTAATAGACAACTTTTCAAGAGTAAGGATGTGGCAATAGCAGAGTCAGTGCCTGATTAAGTCTATTTAATTTTTATTTAGTTCCAAAAATTAAAAAAATAACATAATAAGGAAACCTATTTATAAAGAGAGCTATATCTTCCAGAAGCCACTCGAAGGAATAACTGATATGAAGAGATAAAATAGTAGACATGCTAAGATATGAATAAATAAATAAATAAATATACTACAACATTACACACATCACCACCTAGCCCCAAAGTAAGTGTAGCTTGTGTTATGGGTACTAATATAGCTGATGAATATTTCTATGAATATAATACACAGAATTACTAAAATATACAGATAAGACCCAGACACTGAAAAACATTAATGTTTAGCACACAAACATTTTCCAGTTGTGGGAACCCACCGCCACGATTAACGAAAGCAGGTTCTCTGCCCACTGCACCATTCAGCCATCAAGCTAAGATATAGTATTAATACCAAATGTAATAAAAAAAAAACAAACGCAGAAAGAAAGATATATACTAATAATGGAGAATTATAGAGAGATGGGTTGTCACACAAAATATTGTAAAGAGAATTAAACTGTTGGGTTGTAAGTACTGCAATCTACTTTGCAAGAAAAATGCCCTCACAATAACATACAGATGCATTGGTCTATCTCTAGGTAGAGCTACATCTCACACAAATGTGATGAACACATTTTATCACTCTGGTGAAGACTAGGGAGCCACTTCAATTGACATCAAACTTTGAGATATAGTTGAATGTCAATCCTAAAATAAAATCATCCATGTTCATCACACATTTTTCAGTTGTGGGTATCATAGCCTTTGACTTAAAAAGCAGGATCAAGCTGCTGCGCCAATCGGTTGTTAAACTCACTTGTTTCATAAACTGATGTGTCCCCGTGTAATACACTGTTGGCTTCTTTCCTCAGTTCCTCGACTTTTTCTGGTGATAAACTATTTGTGGCAGCGGATGATGGCTCTTCTGGCATCTGAATAAAATAAATAAATATAAATCCTTAGTTAGTAGAAAATACTTCCTAAGAATAACATATAACGGTAATTCTAAAAGAGTAGGTGGATTACTAGGGTACTCTACCTACTCTCATAAACCTCTAAAACCAATGTCTGAAGAAGTACTCTCGCTGATTTTTGAGGTATCTGGCGTCCATCTCAAAAATTGTTTTATATATCAAGCTGTAGCTTTCTTATAATTTAAATTATATTGTTACCTGCTGAAACCATTTCTTTTTATCTCCGTATTCCAAAGTGTCTGCGAAATGTTTAGCGATCCCGTAACCTTTCTTTTCGTCGGCATTTTTGTCAACTTTGCCATAGTTTGTGTACGCTTCGTCAACTAATATGTTCTCTTCAAATCTTTTATGCTTCATTGTGATATAGTATAACGATTAAAGGCACAAGATGAAACAATTCTTAAAAAAAATAACATTAACACGTGAGTCCAAATAAATTTTTATGACATTTAGACCAATTCTGTGATTACCAATTTATGACATATTTCACATTTTTGTCATCTGGTCCATCCAATAAGATCTAACCAACATTCAGGGTCATTGTGTGGTCATGGATCTGTGGTCCTTTACTATAACTCGCTTTTTGGCTCTGGGTTCTAGCTATTTAAAACCCTTTTCACAGGTCCGTGCGTAACCGAAATCCGCTAGAATATAGAAGTGCACCAATTTACCTACATGCATATCTACTCTGAGAGTTAGCTCCAGTTTATGGAGGGTAGAGGTAAGGAGAGTCATCTGTGTATATGAAAAGTGTCGTCAAAATGTATTAAATTAGGATGGCGCCACATTTGCATCAGGGTAACTCTTAAAAGAAGCGCCAAATATAAATATTGTTAGAGTAGGCTTGAAAAATAAACAAGGAAGTATGGAGATACAAGGAAGTAAGGTTATATTTACCACAATATTTTGTACAACGTAAGTTGTTGAAATTCTCAATAATTAACTACTTTAATCGATAATGACATTAAATTTTTTAACTCGGCATACTTCTATTCATCTACGATTGCTACATTCATACCATACCCTGTGCATCCACCAACGCCATTGTGGAGGATTCTTGAACTGTTATTTAGCGCATACAACTGGACACTTTTTCAACTTTTCTCCCATATAAGATGACTCTCCTTACCTCTACCCTATGGAGGGTAGAGGTAAGGAGAGTCATCTAACCTTACTTAAATATAACCTTACTTCCTTGTATCTCCATACTTCCTTGTTTATTTTTTAAGCCTACTCTAACAATATTTATATTTGGCACTTCATTTAAGAGTTACCCTGATGCAAATGTGGCGCCATCCTAATTTAATACATTTTGACGACACTTTTTCATATACACAGATGACTCTCCTTACCTCTACCCTCCATACTCTACCCACCATACATGGAGTATCTTATATGGGAGAAAAGTTGAAAAAGTGTCCAGTTGTTGCGCTAAATAACAGTTCAAAAATCCTCCACAATGGCGCTGGTGGATGCATAAGGTATGGTATGAATGTAGCAATTATAGCAATTGTAGATGAATTGAAGTATGCCGAGTTAAAAAATTTAATGTCATTATCGACTAAAGTAGTTAATTATTGAGTCATCTTATATGGGAGAAAAGTTGAAAAAGTGTCCAGTTGTTGCGCTAAATAACAGTTCAAAAATCCTCCACAATAAGATGACTCTCCTTACCTCTACCCTCCATAAGACAAACGGTAAATATATGAACACAGAGTATGTACAATGGTATTCACCGCTCATTGGTCCATTGGTTCTGTCAAACTGACGTTCACACTCCACAGACTAGGCACTTGATCATTGATGATTGATCTATCAAAAAGTTGCTTTGCTTGATGGGGTGTAGTTTCTAATTTTTATAAAAATAGAAATATTATAGTAATTACTAAGTAAACAAATTTAAAAGTTCATCATGGATGACCAAGGTAGAAAAGTGATCGTATGCGACAACGGAACAGGCGTAAGTTTACCTTGTACATCGTGAAATTAATGATCAATATTTCCACGATAAGAAACTGATTCATCACTGAAAATTTGTTAATATATTTCCAGTTCGTAAAATGTGGATATGCCGGTAGTAACTTCCCGGCGTTCATCTTCCCGTCCATGGTGGGGAGACCGATTATACGGGCCGAAAATAAAATTGGGGACATCGATGTGAAGGTAATGCACTGCTGACTTCCAGTAACGTTAATATTGAAAAGAAAGTTCAGTCCGTTCGATTCAAGGTGTAAACTTGTACATGAATATGTATATTGTCAGATAGAACAAACAAATCATGAAGTTAAAACAATAATTTATTTTCATCAAAGGGTTTTAATTACAGCCAAGTTAAATAATATAATGATGACCCTTTATCTTTTAGTTTTAAATTATTTTTTATGTTATGACCCAATATTGTAAGCCCACCAACCCGCATTATAGCAGAGTCGTGGGTCTATGATCTTTCCTATGAGAGACGGTTTTAGATCACATTGCCCGTGCCCTGCAGTAGGACATTTATAGGCTTAGGATGATGATGATAATAAATACCTCTGTACACCAAAGTTGAAATAGATAAATTACATTTTTTAATGTTTCACAGGGTTATTGTATACGAGTAAGTTTATCATAGTATCTTGTATGTATATTTGGGTGACAGCATGCTCTTGTTGATTCTCAAATTTACTGTGAACACTTTATTATTCATAATATATATTATAATAAAAATGTTGGTGTTTTACTCTAATGTTTTCTTAACCTATAATTTTTATGTTAAGTTGAAAGGTAACTCAAATTTAGGGAATGTGTGAAATTTTTTTTTTATAGTTTTTGCTCGAAAATAAAGTGACTAATCTCATTGTAAACATTGATGTCTTTTAATACAAAATTTACTACAAAATCTGTTTATGCCGTCCAGATGTTTGATCCAGAAGTCCAGGTAATAAAATAACTATAAATGGACATTTGCTTCACCTTGTTTTCATTAGATTCTACTGCATCTATAGACAGCATTCAAATAGTAACATATTATATTAATTTAAATGTCACTTTGTACAGTTAGTGGCATTCATTTCATGATTACAACCTTTGGGTTTAAATTTAAAGAATAAACGCTTCCATTGAAAGTCACAGTTTTAAATTATGCCGTTCTTATAGAGGAAGGTAAATAGTTAAACATGCTTCGTTTTAATTTATGTAGTTCATATTCTTCTATTCCACTGTTCTTTTTACAAACTTTACACAATATAGCACTGCTGGATACAATAAACATTCAGCATTGTTTAGTCAGATTTGTAAATATTCACAATGCTGTACCAATGCTCAAGGGGTTCAGAGATGATTAGTCACTGAGCCCTTTTTCGTATTGGAATGACCCTTTTTCTGTAATTGACACAATACTTTCAAAAACTAAGACAAACCCAAATAAATATTAGTTTTTTTTCGGCTTCAACCCTGCTCTACTAGTCAACAACTACACTAGTCAATATTTTGATTTGTACACAAGCCTGTCAAGTTAAATATTTAGCAAATTAAAAAACGTATTATGCTGTGTTTTTTTTGTTTTTTTATACACTAACAGCAACCCACTAACATAATTCACCTGTCACGATAGTTGAATCTGCACTGTTAGGTACATACTCTATGTACTTTTATAGTCTATTAGTAACGCGTGGTGACTGATGACGCGTGGTACTTGAAATAAAGGAATTTTGAATTTTGTTATCCGGTATTTTATTTTGCTCAGCAAGTCTGAGTTGACGGAATTGAGCTTTAAGACAGCATAGATTCCATTTTACTCTGACGTTAGAGAGTATCAATTCATCCGAACCAACCTTCGATTATTAGCTTACAAATCTTATACTAAGACGGTGGCGTGCACTTCATACGTGCACAAAAGCAAAGCCTAACCTAAAACTTTTATATAACTTGTATAGCTTTTCCATTTTATGCCTATTGTTATCTTCCTTGCTTTCTGGCTACTCTAGTCAGAAACCCTATGCACGCCACTATACACAGGGTACAGCATTGTAGACGCTCATCTATTCAACTTTCGTGACGCATTTAATTTTTTTTTTAATTACCTAAAAAAAAGGTTTTACCTTTTTCAGGATTTGATGGTAGGCGATGAGGCGTCCCAGTTGCGATCGATGCTGGAAGTCAGCTATCCAATGGAAAATGGGGTGGGTAACTATTTTTATTTCGTAACATAATATATATTTTACAACCGATTGGCGCAGTTTGCAATGACCCTGCTTTTTAGGACCAAAGTTCAAGGGTTCGATTCCCAAAACTTGAAAATGTTTGTGTGATGAACATGAAAGTTCTTCAGTGACTCGGTGTTTAAATGATATCTGTGTATTATGAGTATTGTTCTGCGTGTTATGTATATCATATACATATATATAAAAGAGAAAGTGTGTGGGTAAGTTCCGTATGGGCTCCGAAACGGCTGGACCGATTTCAATGAATCTTTCAGCGAATCTCCGGATTGACCTGGCGAGTAATCCTGTAAAGTTTGGTGAAGATCGGAGCACTCCTATTTTTGAACTGTCAAACTGTCAAATACAGCTTTTATTTACTATGATGATACTCTATTGTTGGGTGTACATGGGTGTAGATAATGATCTTCAACCGCTCGAGAAGAGAATAGAAGAGAATGAATACGGAGAGAAATAAATGATTTAGTATATTATGAGACTTAAATTAAAAATGTAAATATGTAAGTTTATTGTTTAAATAAAATAAAGCAAAATCTATCCCGGCGAAGCGGGCTGGGTACGCTAGTTATTCATATAACTATTCAGCAGTTAACTTAGTACCCATGACACAAGCTACGCTTAGATAGATAGACGTAGAAAAAACATACAGTTTACATTTTATCGCCTGCTCTTGCGATTGCATAAAGGAATAAAGTGTCACACTCCTGTCACTTTATTAGTTACGCGTCGGTATGTTTTTAATTTTGGATGCGATGTTAGGGCTGTATCTGATTTCTTTCAGTAAAAAATATTATTATTATCATAACTCTTTATTTGTACACCACATTAAGAATTATACGAGAAAAAAAGAAACATAAAAATTTAAGTAGAATACAAAAGGCGGCTTTATCGCTTAGTACCGATCTCTGCCAGGCAACCTTAAACCACTAAAGACTGTAGTATTTCGGTTTTCATTTACATGTTGTATATCTTAAACTATAGCAACCAATTTTAATTTTTTTTTGGTGAAAATACCTCTTATTTACCCTCTACCTTTTAATTTCCTCCACCAGGTAGTACGCAACTGGGAAGACATGTGTCACGTGTGGGATTACACTTTCGGGCCGAGCAAGATGAACATTGACCCAAAAGATACCAAGATACTGCTCACCGAGCCGCCGATGAACCCAACTAGGAATAGGGAAAAAATGATCGAGGTAATTTTGAATTCCTTTAACAAAAAACTGTTAAAAACTTGCAGGCTGAAATTGCGAAATGGGGCGCTTGTTGCGCTCGCTGTCTCTCTTATGGGGACAGACGTCATACATTACTATAGGCATGGTAAATTACGGCAGGCATTCTATTTTAGAGTAGGCATCGTTCATAAGAGCAGGCATCGTAAATTATGGCAGGCATAGTACTTTAGAGCAGGCATCGTATTTTACGGCAGGTATCGTACATTCGAGCAGGTATTGTACATTACTGCAGGCATCGTTCATTACGGCAGTACTCGTAAGTGCGACAGAGATTCCAACATTTGACTGGCTGAAGAACAATTGCTTAAATTTTGTCCCCATTTGAAGCGCAAAATGTGACGGATGTGGTTGCTGGTTTAATAATGGCCTTGGACTCAGAGAGCAGGGTCGCTGCCCACTGCGCCAATCGGCCTTCCAATATTATGGATGAAACAAAAGATAAAGAGTTTCTTTACTTGATACCCAGGTTATGTTCGAGAAATATGGATTCGACAGTGCGTACATAGCTATCCAGGCTGTGCTTACTCTGTATGCCCAGGGACTTATATCTGGAGTCGTAGTTGATTCGGGTAAGTGTTTGTTATAATTCCTTTATATCGGTTGGTGTGTATAAATCGGGCGTCCCATTAAAGAATAGCGGTGATAGCCTATTGGGTAGGACTTCTGTGTTGCATATCTGTGTTGCATTATTATTATTATTGCTAGTTAACTAGGACATTCATTTCGTTATAAAGATTTTAGTAAATGCACTGAGACCGCCGATGCGTGAATGCGAGGGCCGGCCACGTAAGTCGCGCTCGCGGGTCCTCCACGGGATCTGCGGACCGCGTTTCGATGCATAGAATAAAAAAATATATTGCACCTTATTGGCGGTCTTTTATAAATTTATTCTTTAATAATCATATCAACCCTTTACCGACCACAATGGGAAGGGTTGAGGCCGTAGTCCACCACGCTAACCCAGTGCGGATTGGTGGACTCCACACACCTTTGAGAACATTATGTAGAACTCTCAGGTATGCAGGTTTCCTCACGATGTTTTCCTTCACCGTTGTAGCAAGTGATATATCAATTGACGGCCAATTGGTGCAGTGGGCAGCGACCCTGCTTTTCAAGGCCTGGGTTCGATTCCCACAACTGACAAATGTTTGTGTGCTAAGCATGAATGTTTTTCAGTGTCTGGGTGTTTATACGTATATTATAAGTATTTATATGCATAAATAAAAATATTCATCAGTAATCTTACTACGCTACGCTACGCTTACTTTGGGGCTAAGTGGCGATGTGTGTATTGCTGTAGTATATTTATTTATTATTATCTTTATATATATATTTCTTGTGTGCGTGTGTATGTCACTGAACTCCTCCTAGACGGCTGGACCGATCTAAATGAATTTTTCGGTATGCGTTTGGGTGGCACCCTGGATGGTTTAGATTCACAAATCAGCCCGATAGATGGCGCTGGGGTTGGCTAGTTTATTTATAAAAAAGAAAAAATATTGCTTAAAACGCACATAACTTAGAAAAGTGGGATTCGAACTCTTACCGCCGAAAGTGAAGCCGAAGCCTCAAACACTGAGCTATAACCGCTACCACGTGTATGTACCACAAAGTAATTCCAAGAATGGTCACAATTCAGAAGGTTTTGGATTTTCTTTGTTTAGGATTTCCGAGTAAAGGAGGTTCTACGCCTCCGATAAGTGGTAACATATTTAACTGGCGTGTTCAACAGGTGATGGAGTAACTCACATATGTCCAGTATACGAAGAGTTTGCTCTGCCCCACCTGACGAGGAGGTTAGATATCGCTGGAAGGGATATCACGAGATATCTTATTAAGGTAACTTTTTAATTATTTCATGAAACACCCTTTTATTGTACACCACATATTATATTTACATATAGAAATTTTTTATAAATTTAAAATGCATATAAAAATTTTCGGAACCGACAGGATTTGAACCTGCGACTCTCTGGCAATCGCGGCCTGAGCGCTTTCACCAATAAAGCTACGGCTCTCCTACCGTCGATGCCGAAATAAGTATATGCCTTTCACATCAGTCTTATAGCGACTCTAGCGTCATCTAGTAGACTGTCGCTATAAGACTGATGTGAAAGGCATATACTAATTTCCTGCCTCCGAAAATTATGCGGGCGAAGCCGCAGGGCACATCTAGTATATCCAATGGCGTGCATAGAGGGTATGCACAGGGTATGCAGATGATATAAAATGTAGAAAATCTGCAGTACTAGTTACAAAAAAACTTAAGGATAGGCTTTGCAAGAGTTATAAAAAGCCTACCCTTAAGTATTCATAACTCGTACTGGAGATTTTCTTCATTTTGTATCATCTGCATACCCTGTGCATACCCTCTATGCACGCCACTGAGTATACCTATATATACATAAATACTATATATATGTCTATATATATATATGTCTTCATCGTCGTCCGGATCTTTGACGTGCCGACGTTTCTGTAGGCAACTGCAGAAGTGGGATGAAAATACATTTAATAAATAAAAAAAAATATTTTAATACACACATCGCCATCTAGCCCCAAAGTAAATAATAAATAAATTGTTACAGCTGTTACTTCTTAGGGGTTACGCCTTCAACCATTCGGCGGACTTCGAAACTGTGCGTATGATGAAGGAAAAACTGTGTTATATCGGTTACAATGTGGAGCAAGAACAGAGGCTCGCCTGGGAGACTACAGTGCTGGTGGAACCTTATGTTGTAAGTCAAATGAATTGCCACCATATGTGCATACTAGTTGACCCGTGCAACTTCGGCTACGGCTTCGTTGCAAAAAATCGGTTATTACCGGAAAACACAAATAAAATGACATTTTCTAAAAATGAATCCTAGCTAGATCGATTTATCGCCCCCGAAACCCCCTGTATACTAAATTTCATGAAAATCGTTGTAGCCGATTCCGAGATTCCAATTATATATATGTATTTATCGATAAAACTAGAATAAAAAAACATTTTCTTAAAATGAATTCTAGCTAGGTCGATTTATCGCCCCCGAAAACCCCCGGTATACTAAATTTCATAAAAATCGTTGGAGCCGATTCCGAGATTCCAATTATATATATACAAGAATTGCTCGTTTAAGGATATAAGATAGAACGTGTAAAATAAAATAAAATAAATATACTACGACAATACACACATCGCCATCTAGCCCCAAAGTAAGCGTGGCTTGTGTTATGGGTACTAAGATGACTGATGAATATTTTGTTGTATATAAATACTTATAATATACATATATTTTTTTTTTTTATTGTTTTCATTTCTTATTTTATACATCTTTAAATATGCAAGTGAATTTAAGCAGGTGGTCCCGGCTTCGATTCCCGGCACGGAAAATTTGTGAATTTATAATTTTCTCTGATCTGGTCTAGAGGGAGGCTTTGGCCGTGGCTAGTTACCACCCTACCGACAAAGTCGTGCCGCTAAGCGATTTAGTGTCCGACTACCATACTCCATTACACGTGAACCCGTTTCCATCTTAGACTGCATCATCACTTACCACAAGGTAAGATTGCAGTCAAGGGCTAACGTATAGTGGAATAAAAAATATGCCGCCAGTCTGCGATGGAGCGGCGTGGTGGACTTTTGCATCATTTGTTTCGTTAATTATCGATGAAACTCACGATGTTAGCAACAGAGAAAAGTTATGCACAATTCATAGGTATTACTCAGATAACGACATTCATGATCGTTCCTTGGGTTTCATTAGTGTGTAGAAAAGTCGTACGTCGGACACACTTTAATAGTTTTTTTAGGGCTTGACCATCGTCAAAACCCTAGGAACGCCACTGACCATATGTGTATATATAACGTGTGAAATAAAATAAAATAAGTCGCCATCGCCAGTCCGTGATGCAGCAGCGTGGTGGACTACGGCCTTAACCCCTTCTCATTGTGGGAGGAGACCCGTGCTTTGTAGTGGGCCCGTAATGGGTCAATATGATGATGATGAGGCCAAGTTTATAAGCATTTTCTCTGAATATTTATCTGATAATATCTGTTCCAGTTACCAGATGGAAGGGTTATCAAAGTAGGGGGGGAGAGGTTCGAGGCTCCAGAAGCTTTGTTCCAGCCCCACCTTATCAACGTTGAGGGCCAGGGGATAGCTGAACTGGTGTTTAACACTATACAGGTATGTCATTTAACTTAAAACTAACTTAATTTGATACAGAATTGTAATAAAGTTAGTTATCCTAAAGAAAAAGGTTCCAATGATTAAAATAAGTAAAATAAAAAATTTGATGCTTTTCAGTGGTTAGAAGAAAAAGAAGTCTTTATTGCACATACAAATAGAAAGCCATGTTTACAAACTAAACGATAATACAAAACATATGCACAAAGGCGGCCTTATCGCTTAAAGAGATCTCCGCCAGACAACCTTTGGTTTATTTATTTATTAAAGGAACACAAACAGCTTGTTCACAATGCGTAGTAATTTACAAATATTTTGTTTGTAAAATTACAAATATTTTGTTTCTAATTAGTGTGACTGGCCACTTAAAGGTGTGCACAGCATTTACTACAAAATGTCCGATATTAACGCTACAAACTATAATAAAAATACAAAAAGTTAAACAAAATTAATATTACAATAAGAAAAACTAAAAAATAACAAAAGAAAACTAAAAATTACAATCCTAAAGTGCAGTCCGGATTGCTTGACAAAGCAAAAATAATAGCACGTTTAAAATCCTTTGGCCTTTGACAAAATCATCAATATTGTTATTTGCGCGAGCAAGATCATTATAGACACGAGTTCGGCGATTTAGAGCGGCATTCCTACCCAAATTCGTTCTACCGCTGTTCATATAAAAACTTTTGCGAGGTTAAAGGTTTAAGAAACATATTAGATAAAACGGGAAAGTGCAATATCCAAATTGGCTAATTATATACATTACTTATACAATACATACTGATATATATTTATGTATACAGTCAAACCTGGATAAGCGAGAGTTCAAGGGAGCACAATCTCATTCTCGCTTATAGAGGTTTCTCACTAACCCGAGTTTCTCGCTAATGCAGGTACATGGGTAGCGTTTCTCTCTTATAGAGGTACGCAGCAATAACAACATATTCATGCACTATGTAATTTTACTTTATTTAGAACTTATTTACATTTAATAACATCCGTGAATTTCGTTTTGGTTTCTGTTTTTGTATTTTGAATGTTTTTCTCTAACTCAAGAATTTTGTCGAATATTGCTTGCTCGACTGTCGCTTATAGCGGTATAGATAAATAGCAGTCTCACTTACGGAGGTCCATGAGGGAAAAACGACTCTCTCTTACAAAGGTTTCTGTTTCTCGCTAATAGAGGTTTTGGGAGCTTAAAATGACGGGTCCTGGCTATTACTCTCACTTATAGAGTTTTCTCACTTATCCAGTTCTCACACCCAGGTTTGACTGTATGTGTATAAATATCCAATAATATATATATCAATATATATATTGGTTTGCAATCTTATCAAAGTTATAGTTGCTGAATGTCAATTGCTTATAACCTTCCGCAAAATAAAACTTTTCCCGAAACCGGGGCGTTAATCCACGAGGAGTTCTCCCGGAACTTCATCATCAGCTCCTATATTGTGACGAGCATAAATTGCTTACCTACTATTTACCATAATCGAAGCGCAACCAGTGTAATACTTATTACTGCTGGGAAGCTTTTATAACATGATACCGAAGGTAAAATAAGATCTACCTTTACCTAAGTTTAAACAATATATTAAAACACATTTTACAAATCGTGGTTACTACACGATTGACGAATTCCTTTATGACAAGGCTGCTTGGAAGCAGGCCACTCCGCTCTCATCTCTCACAAAACAGAAACATTCTAAAGATTGTTTAACTTTAAAATGATCTTGGAAAAGAGCAATCTGCTAAGTTTCTTGCCGGCTCTTCTCAGTGGAATCTGCCTTCCGAACCGGTGGTAGAGTCACTACAAACGGACTGACTTGACGTTTCAAAAGTGCTTATAAATTAGGCCTACTTGAAATAAATGAATTTAGAATTATATTTTTTGAATATTGTGTAGTTTAGGTGGCCATCCACCATGGACCATGGTGGCCATGGTCTTCACCATGAATGAATGAATGATTGAATGAAAATACTTTTATAGCATACCACAAAAATTACATAAAAAAGTAAAGTATAGCAAAACAACGTATACAATTTGGCAGCCTTATCTCTTCATAGCGATTTCTTTCAGGCAACCAATGAAGAAAACAAATACAGAAAATAGTTTGGTGGTGCACATATACATACACACATAAAATAAATATATAAATACTTAAATAAATATATATAATACTAGCTGTTACGGCGAACTTCGTACCGCAGAGGATTTTTTATTTTATTTATGAATGTTATATTTTAATACTTATTATCCAATTCCGGTCTAAGAGGAATCCAAAAAATCTAATATCATAAAAATTGGTCCAGCCGTTCTTGAGTTATAAATGGTGTAACTAGCACACTTTCTTTTATATATATATAATATATATAAATATATAAAATAATAATTGTAACTAAAGATAAATAAATAAATAAGTAACTACCAATACAAATATTAAATTATATTACTTAAAAATAATATTTGACGGCCGATTGGCGCAGTGGGCAGCGACCCAAAACTGCCTTTGCGCAGAAACAATACTTGTCGCAATCAAACTATCTGTATAACGTGATAAACAGAAAACTTAAAATATACCCACTAGGATTACATAAATGCAAAGAAATTTTAAATAAGTTCCTTTTATCACTAAATTATGATGAGGTGGAATCTTTATTAGAACGTTTTATATAAAATTGAATTTATCAGTCGTGAATTTTCACAAATTCTGTCTTACACAAACTTTGATCACGCACACACACACACACACACATACACAGAAACACGCACACTTATTTTGTATATATAGGTTGTAATTTTTTATTATCATCTAAATTTCTTTATAACGTCTGTCCTTTTGTATCTCTTGTTTTGTTTGTTTACCTACCTTCATTTTAATGTATTTTGTTAAGTTTATTTTAATTGTAATGGAAGAGCGGAGTCTTCTGACACAGAGGTAGTAATACTTCTCCTAAAAGAAGGCTTCAGCGATATATTGATACCACTTTGTTTCTTACCGAAATAAACTATTTTTATTTAAATATCCGCAGGCTGCAGATATAGACATGCGGAATGAATTATACAAACACATCGTGCTTTCGGGTGGTTCTACGATGTACCCCGGCCTGCCTTCCAGACTCGAGAGAGAAATCAAACAGCTTTACCTGGAAAGAGTTCTGAGAAATGACTCTGAGAAACTTGCGGTGAGTTTTCAAAGTTAAAGGACATGTGCCATTTCAGTATGGATGATGATTTTTTTAGTTCGAACGACATTTGGGCAAAACTAAACTAGTTATACAACCTTTCCGGTGTAAGGAGTATTGTGAAAATCGGTTTAGGTATGGCGGAGTTACGAAAACCTCATCGCATCGAACGAACCCTACTGTTTTTCGGGATGAAAAGTATCTTTTATTTTAATCCGAAGTATCTTTAAATGTACCAAATCCCGCAATACCGCACAAACCGACAGACATTAAGACAGACTGAGAAAATTTTCAAAATTTTATTTTACAAAATTTTTGTTGAAACAAGTGATATTTCAATTACTTAAAACGCACGTAACTGATGCCCGGTTTCTGAAGGTCCCGATAAAAACGTAGTGGATTCTCTTTGGATAATAAAGAAAAGATTTTAATATTTTTAACCACCAAACTCGAACGAACTAACGTCAAATACGCGTCAAATATAGTTATGGAACCGATAAACGGCACTCGGGGTCAGTTAAGACAACTGAAGTTGAAACGGAGTTTTTCTGTCAACGCGTTGTTCAGAAACGCACTTTACTAAGTTATCGAACGAATAGCGCTATTGAATAAATAAACTGTCGAAAAGTTCAGAAACCGGGCATTAGAGATTAGAACTCGGCCCCCCGAAATTGAAGTCGAGCTACTACCAACTGGGCCACATCCAACTATGCTTCTATCCAAATAGAAATTCAAGATCCGCATAGAAGACCCCCCTCGCCGCAAGGACATGGTGTTCATCGGCGGCGCCGTGCTCGCGGAGGTGTGCAAGAACAGGGATAACTTCTGGCTCACCCGGGCCGAGTACCAGGAACAGGTGAGAGCCTTTTGCATCCTAATGGCTGTTGCCACGACTTCGTTTTTTTTTTGACGTGACAACGTCTTATAATTCGATGGAGCCGGCTGCACGCACGAAAAAACATGACGCATGCGGCGTTACCTCGCTCTGAGGCGTTCCATTCAAGGCTTGAAGTGCAAGCGAGAGCGCGGAACGAGCGACGAAGAGGCACAGTCGGCCTCCGCGTTCGACATCTGTCTCTCTCCTACTTGAGTGAGCGATGCGTCCGAGTCGACAGCTTCTATACAATAATACATTTACATGTTTTCGGCAAGGATGAAGTGCAGTGAAAAGTGAATGTGGTGTCAATTGTTTATAGCAACGATAATATCTATCAAACAAATAAAATTAATATTTTCTTTTGAAAAATGCAACCATTCCATCAGTATTTTCTTACGCCGTTGTCACGTTCAACTATCGTTAGTAAGCCGACTTTACAGACAACCAATTTTTTGAAAAAGCCTAAACACTCTCTTGCCTTAAAGATACTCAAGTTTAACGGGTAAGGTAACACAGTTGCCGAGAGGGCGTTTCCGCGTCGCGCACGCTATATGATTAAAGTACTTATTACATTCTTCATTTTGACGGCCGACTGGCGCAGTGGGCAGCTACCCTGCTTTCTGAGTCCAACGTCGTGGGGAATCGAACTGGAAAATGTTTGTGTGATGAGCAATAAGTGTTTTCCAGTGTCTGAGTGTTTATATGTATTTTCTAAGTATTTATGTATATATAATTCATTAAAATATTCATCAGTCATCTTAGTAACCATAACACAAGCTACGCTTACTTTGGGGCTAGATGTCAATGTGTGTATTGTCGTAGTATATTTATTTATTTATTTATTCATCATCATTATGATATCAACCCATTACCGGTCCAGGACACGGGTCTCCTCCCACAATGAGAAGGGGTGGTCCACCACGCTGGCCCAGTGCGGTCAGGCGGTCTTAACACAACTTTGAGACAGTGGCGTGCATTAAGTTTATGCAGATGATATAAAATGAAAAAAACATCTCCAGTCCTAGCTATAAAAACATAAATGTTTTTATAACTCTTACAATGCTTATCCTTAAGTTTTGTACAGCTCGGGACTGGAGATTTTTTTATTTTATTTCTTCTGTCCGCTTAGTGCATACCCTGTATGCTCTCCAATGCTTTGAGAAAATTATGGTTTTCTCTGAGGCATGCAGGTTACCTCACGATGTTATCCTTCACCGTTGAAGCAAGTGATATTTTAATTGCTAAAAAAAACGTAAATAACATAGAAAAGTTCACTATCACTGCTACATTATCAAAATTCAAAATTCATTTCAAAATTCATTTATTTCAAGTAGGCCTAATATAAGCACTTTTGAAACGTCAAGTCTGTATGTTTGTAGTGATTCTACCACCGATTCTATCTATAATAAATACCCGGGAAAAGCGAAGATTCCCACTGATTATTTGTAGCTAATTTAGTACATTAACACATAAGTAAATTTAATAATTTAGTTAGTATATAGCTTTTATGTATCATCAATGTTTTCTCAGTGCAAGCCTAGTAACCTAAATACTGATATATCAAAATGTATAATGAAAGTATCAAAATTTTACGCAAAGTTTTGGTCCTTAGCTTACTTATGTTATCTTAAGGATTTCTAATTAAAAAAAAAAGTTATAGCCATTTACTTCGTGATAATTTAGCTTTCTATTGGTAAAAAAATGGTTCAATAGTCTCAGAGTCTATTGTATAGTATATTTATTTATTATGTACTCTGTCTCAGAGACTTATCTGTGAAACCGAAAACCTGATAGTTTTTGAGTAACCCACTGCAATAGTTTTTTCTGAAAGAAATCAGATATATCAATCAGCCCTAACATCACATGCAAAATTAAAATCATGTGACTCTTGTCACTCCTGTCACTTTATTAGGTACGCGTCGTGTAGCGTAGGTACTATGCGTGTGTCGGTCTTTTATCTTCAATAGGGTTGTCATAAGTAAACACTTAGAATGTTTTGATTTCATATTGTATGAAATATACTTATGCATCCTTAAATATAATTTCGTAATTCTTTTACACGTTTTATAACTATCGTATATGGGGTATTGGATTTGTGATTCATAGATTTTATATGTAATTTTTTTATTTCAGGGAATATCCTGCCTCAGAAAACTAGGTCCGCGTGCAAGTTAATGCTAGCCAGTATTATGGTAGAAACACACTGAAATTACCCAACGCAACACCAGCCCACTCCCGTTCCTGGTCCTTTGACTGATTTTCCTTCGGGCGTTGATTAGTGCGCTTCTAGCAATCACACAAACCGAGGAGTGACGGGTGTTGTTAAAAATGTGTCTCTACCTCTATATTAAATGTATATTGTAATTTTCATCTACTTAAGATTATTTCCAATTTATTATAAATTAATTAAATATTATTGTATGTTATCATTATTTTAACTTAATATTATAAGATTTATTTGAACGAATTTGGTAAGCCTGATTTTTGTATTAAATGCACAAAATAAATAATAACGTCTCTACTTAAATGGATTTAAATAAGATTTTATTGTTCGATTAATAAATTGTTGAGTACTCTACGTTAGTTTTTCGAGTATTGAAACACTTTTTAGTGTAAAGCATTAAAAACCGGCCAAGTGCGATTCGGATGAAGAATTCTGTACTATTTAATAAAATTTACGTTTTTTGCCTAAAAATTATATCTCTTTTATTAAGAGTCCCCTTAAATATTTATTTTATTCAGTTTTTTTTAGTATTTGTTGTGAAAATTTCTACTGATTGACTCACGGTTCATGAGATTCAGCTTGATAGTGCCTAATAGGGTCCCGTTTTAACCTTTGGTACGGATCCCTAAAATAAAAAAAGAAATGTATTTAAAAGTAAGTGTAATAAGGCATAAGAGATTTTCTCTGTAGATATTTGTTTTTATTTTTAGTACATACTTTACACTAAAAAGTAAAGAAAATATTTTCACATAACAAGACGAGAATTTCCAATTAGTTAGGTACCTAGAAAGAAGACTAAACGATTAATTTTCTAAGTTACTTGATACCCTACTAAAGTTAAAGGAAAACCCTAAGTTACGGGTCAATGCTAGTTAAGGATAAAATGAGAAGCATTCTACATTGAATTGTGGAATCCGTTGCAGGAGAATTAAAAATTGTGTATAAACTTATATACATAAGTAATCTTTCAAGACTGTATAATTTTGCATTTAATATACTTGTTTGTGAATTTACACAGGACCTAATTCTCTATTGAATTATAATCTTAAAAAAACAATTAGAACCACGATTTGTGACAATAATTAATGACAGTAGTTTTAAATAGAGGTGTCACAAATGTAAATTTCATTCCATAGAGAATGTAGGATCTGGACTATCTATAGAACATTTTTTCTTATCTGTCTTGATATGTAAATCTACTTTTCATTACATTTTAGTTGAAAATATGTTTCAATAATTAAAAAAACGATTTATATTTTTCTTGATTGACACAATTGATTTTTTTATATTTTAAAACTTACTTACTTTACACCTAAAAGTCATGAAAATAAGGTTTACATTACAGGAAAAGTGAGAAGAAATAATCTATTTTACATTGTCGTGTATAAAAAGACTATGAACTGTAAATTTAATAAATGCAATTACGTTTAAAAGTGTTGTTCTTATTTCCGACGTCCAAAAGTACCAAATTCTCAATTCGAACTTTAGGTCTTGGTCACGATCCGTAACTGGATCCTTTAATCTTCAGCAAGAATTCTATGAGAAATAATCTGCATAAGTTAGCTTGTTCTTTTACAAAAATTTACAAGATGCTGGGTACCAACCAGGTGGTTCAAGACAAAAATTGTGAGAGAAAAAAAGAGTTCTATCTTGAATTTTCAGTTCTACTAGCTCGAAGCATTCTACAGAAAATTTGCCCTGACTGTAATCTCTGGTGGTAATGATGAAAGCTAAGCTGTTAAGTGTATGGCAGATATATTACCATAACACCAGAACAATACATGCTGGTCACGAAATAATTATCTCTTCTTCCCTTTACTCGTGTTTTTTCTATAGAGATAGAAGAGATAATCGGTAGAAATAACTGACGTGCATATATCTCTGTGGACCAGAGGAAATTGGGAAATCATAATTTGTGAAATTTGCATTAGATGGCAGCGTGGATTAGTATACAGTTTTCTTTTAAGGATTTTTTTTTTTAATATTGTATTGTACACAGTTTCGGCTCACAATGTTCACTTTAGTCCAAAAAGCCCTATAAATGTGTTAGCAGAGCATTTTATTGCTTTACCCCTTCTACCGAAGACGATCAGTACTAGAGTGGTGGCTTGGCAAGGATTGGCTGGTTTAGCTTGGCTCAGATTGGCTGCTTTAATTGGCACGCTATGATTGGATGAGTTGATGTCATGTAATACTTGCGAAATGTTGCTCTGTTTAATGCTTACTGACCCGCTGACCCATGCAACTTCGTTGCACCAAATCGGTTATTACCGGAAAACACAAATAAAATTACATTTTCTAAAAATGAATCCTAGCTAGATCGATTTATCGCCCCCGAAACCCCCTGTATACTAAATTTCATGAAAATCGTTGGAGCCGATTCCGAGATTCCAATTATATATATACAAGAATTGCTCGTTTAAAGATATAAGACTGGAGACTGGACTAATAGTAGAAGAATACCAGGCATCCAGATGATGCGGGTGGAATTTATTTCTACGGCGTGAGGTGCGGTCAGAGAACAGGGAAAGAGGTATCATTGCAAACATGGTTGTTTGTCTAAACTTAATTTTTGGCATATATTTAGTTGAATGGAAAAGTTTATTGTTTATTTATTGCTTCATGTACATAGATAAGAGACATGACGCCCCGCCGGAATATTGCAATAAAATTAGTCAAAATTATTTTTATTACTTTACTGAATTTAAATTATTATATCCAAATTAAATTTTTATTATTGCAATTGATTTAAATGTTAAAATATGTCAACTTAGAACTAAAAAAAAACCAAATATTAGAATTTGTCAACTTAAAACAAAAGAATAATTTCGATTTACAATAATAAATAAATAATAAATAATAAAATAAAATAAAATCATTTTATTTCAGGTCGGGGACCCATATACTAAATTTAACACAAAATAAATATACATATAAGACAGATTTTAAAAATAAACACAAAATAAATATAAGACCGATTTTAAAAATAAATAAATAAAGAGAAAAAAAAAACAATAATTAATTAAAATCTACAATTGAAAATTACAATAAATTAAATTTCAATTAAAAAATAAATTAAATTTCAATTAAAATTAAAATCCAACTATTTTATATCATTTCGTGTTTGGAATCTGGTGCACTATTCGCCAATGTTTAATAAATACGCTGTCAGGGGATGCCTGAGCGACGACTCTAAGGAGCTTATTGTTGGAATTTACAACGACTTCCCAGAAACTCGCAATTCTCTTACGGAGCACAGCGTAGAAGTCGGGGACTCCGGCATCGGCAAACATGCCCGACGCACTGCAGTACCTCGCCTTTTTTAACAAAACGCGGAGCGCGTCGTTGTACTGGACTCTGAGGGTGTTAAAGGATCTTTTGGTGTAGCTGATCCATAACTGCGAAATATAAAAACTTAAACAATAAGCTTTAAACAGAGTTATTTTAACATCCTCAGGGCACCGAGCGAATCTACGAGCGAGCATGTTACACCGAATGGCCAGCGACCTCAGCTCCCGTTCTATATCCAGATCGTCGCTCAAGGATCCCGACAGCATATGACCTAGATACTTAAACTGCTCTACAACCTGAACTGGTGTTCCATCCAAAAGTACGGGTGGAATCCTCTCCGGACCCTTACCAGCTCGAAAAACTACCATTTCCGATTTTCGAACATTATATTTTAAACCGTGGTTCCTCGCATACTCCTCACAGATGTGCAACAATTTTCGAATACCATTTATTGAGGGACTAAGTAACACCATATCATCAGCGTAACTTAAATAGTTAAAACAGACTCCACCAATATGGCATCCGATGCCAGTGCCACTTAGCTCCTCGATCAGGTTATTGACGTAGAGATTAAATAGATCCGGAGAGGTCAGCCCAGCTCGACGCACACCGCACGCCAATCTAAACTCACAAGATACTGAGTCACCCCAAAGTAACATGTTCTTTTGGTTTTCGTACCAGTATCTCATTAGCTGAACAATACTGCTATGTACGTTCGAGTCGCACATTTTTCTCCACAGTATATTATAATTAACGAGACAAAACACACGACTAAGATCTAAGAAACATGCGTATACGGAAGTATCGCGCTTCTTGTAATAATTCACAGCATGTTTAAGAGTCAAGATAGCAGAGTCTGTAGAAAGACCTGGACGAAAACCAAACTGAGCGTCATTTAACCTAAAATTACTCACCAGTGGTTACCCACCACCATTATGATTTAATGTCACATTATTACTAATAATTTATAACATACGCTACTTTTCATGCGAGGAAAACTCACACTTATAACCTAAATTGTCTATTCTTGTAGATTCCTGCCACAAGGTGTGGTGTTGTGTGTATTTGTATTATCATACTTTTCATTTTTCGTATGAATTTAGTATAAAAAAATCTAATTTATATGTTTTTCATCTGTGAAATGTCAGTTTACGAGTCCTCTAAATTCTACGATCCGCCGATTCGGTCACGTAACTTAAGACAGCGCCTAGCGCCGTTAGACATTCCAAAAGCGTTCGTAAAACATTTTTTTCTCTCTTGGAATTACCTTAATCACTCGATATCCGATTAAGCTAGGTTTAGTGAAAACGAGCATAGTACCCCAAAAATAAAACAAACAAATATTCGATTAATCATATTTATTAAAAATCGCAAATGCAAAAATTCCTTCCATGAATACACTGCCTGAATGCACAATTATAAAAAGTACAAAAAAATTATATTAATATAAACATAAAACGACGCTAAGTCAGTCTGTATCACATAAGTATAAAGAAAATAGTTTCAAAACGCTAAATTATTATTATTAAAAGCTAATTAAAGTAATTATTTGCCTATAATGCCTGTTTATGTAATCAGTCATTTTTTTTTTCTCAAACATGAACTTACGCATTAGCTATTAGGTATTAATTTAAACTAAAAACATAAATGTCAATGTCATAATTTAACTTCGGTATTGTTAAATATACAAAAAGATATATAAAGGCTGACTTTTCAAAGTGATGACGATCTCAAATCGAATTCACAGGATATATTTTACCAAAGTACTGGTTCACCATGTGTTCAATTATGCCAAGAATAGAGACTCTTCGGATTTAATTTCACCAAAAACCGTTAAACTATTTGATGGAACCAGTGATTTGTTGATATTACAAATCATATGTTCACTTATGCCGCATAGAATATTTTTTTTCTTATCTGTCTTATTATATCAAACATTATTTAATAAGATTTCGTTAAAATAATAAAAGAAAAAGATTTTCATTCAGAATGTAATAAGTTGTTACATTATTTTTTAAACTTTACTTAATGAGTAATGAAGCATTTACTAAATTAAAATATAAAATAAGCCAATAATAATAAATAAAGCACCACTGAGAGGTGTTTTTAAGTTAAGATTATTACAAAAGTATTTTATTACATTTATTAATTTAAAAATAAATGACAATTATATAGCAGCCTTTGTAACGTACAATAAACTCGTCTACACATCTCACTTAAGAGATTGACTCGTGGCTGATTTACTAAATAAGAATTTCTGACATTGACACCTTGATATTTGTTGCTCGTGTAGAACAATGAATAATACATAGTTAAGTAAAAATATACATTGTTTTAATCTTTCAGTACACAGAAAGGCTTTTTTAGATTTCGATATTCGTGACGTGTCAGCAAGCTCAAATAGTCACAATGTCACTTGCAGCCCAATGGACCATAAAGCGTAACCCAAAATCATTGCGTTTAAAAAGAATTAAATTACAGGTTTCAGTATAAGAAATTCTTATATTATAAAAGTACTCTCATTAAATAAAATAAAGGAACTCAGTTTTATACAAACATATAATGTAAAGCAAAAATAGATGTAAAAAAAATATTTTCAAATAAGTCTATGTAACATTTATATTTAAATATAAAATTGACACGACAATAAAGCTAATTAATATCTTATAAAATAAGGGCCAACGACCACCACACTTAAAACAGTCAAGTTAATTTACCTTCCATTATTTATCTGTTCCTAATTACAGCGTAGTTTGAACGAGTTAATTAATGTTAAAAATAAAATCTGTCTATTACGCAAATAAATTTAACGTAAACATACGTTAAAATTATTTGTTGTAAAAAATTTACATCAACAATTATGATTACTCGTAATTTTTTTTAGGTATCTGAAGACATAAATTAAAGTCCGTCCGTCCGTCCGTGATTTAGTGGTGGACGTTTTAACAAAATGTTGTTGGTTTTAAGTGTAACGGTTTGGCTGTGTCCTAAAGTTCTAAGTTTCTGGCACTACGCAATAAAAAACTAACCTACGGCTGTCAGTTAGACCGACAAAAGACTATGTGAGTACAATTAATATTTAGTCTAATTTACACTAATTCTAATTTTAAATAAAAATAAAAATATAAAATTCTAAAAAAAAAAATATCACTATAGACGGGCTCGATATTCAAAACAAACTTAAGATTGGAACTTTCATTAAACAAAATGGCGACTAAGATAACGACACAGAATGGCGTCTCTTGTAAAATATTTTATTATCAAAGTAACGGAAAACCATTAAATCAATTTAGTCGTCTTTTTTCATTATAATATAATTAAATATTGCATGTTCTTGGATTAGAAGCTAGCAAAATTACAAATAAAAAAACGGAAAATAGTCCATAGTCAACTTTTTTTTAAATATTCGTTCTGGGAAAGGCAATGGTCGAAGGCCATACAGCCTACAATTTTACTTCATCTTTAAAAATGATAATTCTATTTAAGTTTTAAAAAATTGGTATTTAATCAATAAAATAGGAAAAGAAAAGTATAATTTGAATTGCTAGCTACCAAGTCGTAGAATCTAAATATAAATGCTATAAATCATAAGTATAAATTAATATTATTCTACCACTAACCTAGCTAGTACTACTTACATATTTACCTCTTATCTTTTACGCTATAAATGCATCATCTGGTATCATTTAAAATGTACAATTTTTTTTAAAAACGAAAACATAATTCCGTGATACGAAAATGTATACAGGATTAAATAGATGTATTTTTTTCAACGAAATGTATTTGCTTTTCTTTTTGATTATTTTATTCTAGCTTATTAGAATATTTGGGATGGGATGAAATGACACAAGTCATTTGTATAAACATTTCTTTACGCGAATGGAACTTATGGAATACATAATCATAAACAAGAAAAGATGTGGAAAAGGAAATATTTGTCTCTTTAAAAATGACCCTAGGCGGAGACTGAAATGTAGAGGGAACAAGGAGTAGATACTACAACGGAAAAGTAAAAAAAAGGTCATATACATAGGTCGAGCAAAAAGGACGTTACCTTGTTTTTCTACTATATAGTATGTATAAGCCTTTTATAAGACCGCGCGTGTTGATGGTTATAAAGCAGTGATAGCAGTTAGGACTTGAGCATTACGTTTGGGGACCGCGAAATCCGATTTAGGGAGGTGGGACGATCGTTTAAAGTAATTATTGCAAATACATTTATTTGAAAATAATATAACAAATATTCTTTTACACACAAGACTTATGAAATATAAATTGTAAGGACTAAAAAGGGTGAATTATGCAGACAACTGAGGACTGCGGTTTGATTGTATTGGATTGGAAACAAACATGCCTTAACTGGCCTTTTCTGTGTTTAGGTGGGTATAAAAAAACTTCAGAAACTATGGACTCTCTCCATTATGTTTTCAAACGCGTGTGAAGGCCCGTGCTCTGTAGTGGGCTGGTAACGGGTTGATGATATTGATGATGATGATGATGATGATGATGATGATGATGATGATGATGATGTTTATGGTGATGATGAAGATTCCAAATTCAAAATTCATTTATTCCAAGTAGGCCTAATATAAGCACTTTTGAAACGTCAAGTCTGTCTGTGTGTAGTGACTCTACCACCGGTTCGGAAGGCAGATTCTACCGAGATGAAGCCGGCAAGGTACTCAGCAGATGATGATGATGATGATGAGATAAGATAAGATGATCTCCTATTACAATATTAAGGATTACATGTTTGATAGAAAAGCTTGGGTATGAATTGCTCTTACTTCATAGCTCAACATTAACTAGATTGTGAGATGGTGATAACAAAAAAAAAATTGCTTAGTTTTTTGTGGGCACTTCTTAGACCAGGGCGCATTTGGAACCCTCCTAGCTTTAGTTTTAAGTTAACGAATGCAGTTATCACCATCACTGACATTGTGTACAGTGTACACGTGTTACAGTGTAACATGTTAAATGTATGAACGCTTCATAAGTGCCTGTAATACGGTCTACATTAATAAAACATTTTTGTAGAATAGCTCTGCTGTTTAGTCACCATAGTTAGCCCCGCCAATTTGTATTGGCTAAAGTTTAGTGTGTAATGACCGGTTTGCACAATTGGAGTTGTATTGCTGTTAACGCTTCCGGAAAAATTTAAACTATTCCTGATTTTTCATCATTAACCTTTTACTGGTGACGTGGACTAAGGCTTAGCGAAAATAATAATTTCGAATAACTTTCCCCCTAACGCAACGCAGATTCTAGTAGCTTCGAGTTTAATCATTTACGGTAAGTACGTAGCAGCATGCACAATTTCGATGAATGAATTCATTTTTTGTCTTTTTTTCAGTGGTTTATTTGAGTAGCCTGGAACCCAGTGCTTCATTAATTCTTTTGTATTTCAATTTTAATTTGATATGAGCTAGTTGTCTAATTTGATAATGAAGGTATATTGTTACATATTTTTTTACCAAAGTTTGGAATCTTTATACGTATCAACTTTGGGCTATGCCTGTAACAAGGATTATTGTTATTATTATCAATATTATTTAAAAAATGTTTAAAATCATATTAAGGCCTCTGAAGCCCCCACATAAGTGCCTACGTATAATAAAAACGTAAGAGGTTAATGTCGAAATAATCAACTCTTTTCAGTGACCTAAATAATGTAAACCGATCATTTCATTTTTTTCTATATAAAAAAAGCCAATAATTACACGCCTATCATCTAAAATACCTACAAAGTTTTCGATTCAATCAGGACGTACGATTACATTTAAAATTTCGGACGAAAAATTCAACTAAATTTAAAATACAAAATGCCTACAATTCAGTCTTAATATCTAATCTAATTTATTTACACCAATGGCAGTATAGTGTAGCTTCTGTTTTCTTGCTTATCTTTAATCTATGCTAATTTATTCTAAACTTAAATATCATACTATAGATAAAATGGAACAAACTGTTACAAAACTTTTTTTATACCATAGACAGTAGAGCGTTACATTATTGACCTGTCAATGCGTGTCAGTCTAAAACCTGTTATTTAAAAGCGAGATTGTAAACGAAATAAAAGGTAATTTTCAATATCTAATAAAGTTTTGTTCCTAAAATGTCCTATTCTAAAACATAAAACGTAGTCACTTTAATTAATATATTACAAAACGAATTTAAAAACTTTTATCAAAATTCCTTAGAAAAGTTATAAAAAAGTTTACTACTATTGGAGATTTTTTGGCATTTTATTAGAAAATATATGTTAGAAGATCATTTTTAAAAGCGATTACGAAATTTTAGTCATTTTCGTTTAAAAATAGTTATATAAAAAAAAAAACTTGTTCATGAAATCTACGTGAAAATTTCAGTCTAAGGAACTCTATTGGTTAAAATATGTGTATTACTTATTTAAAGTGAGTATTTAGATTAATTCGATGTGAAGATTCATTACATATATCTATGACGTCAAACTAAAACTGAAGTTTAAATCTATTATGCTATATAAATACACGAAAACCTTGTAAATGCATCGTAACGACTAAAATATCTATTGCTTACAAATAAATGTACCTGGATACTTATTGTGAGATTTTCTACCTACTTAAAGAACTATATCTAGTTATAATACTGGGAAATAGTATTGCCAGTAGACGGCGCTCTCTCGATACCATATCAATAGCAGTTAACATTGACGCGATCGCTAAGTGGGGGTAGGTATAAAATCTCACACAAGGCACACTGAACTATGCGTAACTTTTCATCTGATACAAAAAAAAAAACGAGGTTTTGCCCCCACAGCACCTGTCTTTGATATATAGGTATAGACTTATTATAAAACTGCTTGCAGTTTATTGGTGCTAAAACGTTAAAAGAGCACCAGGCGGGCGGATGACACAACGTTTTATTGCCGAATCGACAGTAAGTTTTAACCCAAATACAAAAAAAGATACCTCATGTAACCGTAGATATTATCATAACCGTTCTAACAAGGTTATAACGTATACGACAAAAAATACAACGTTGTTAATTCGTGGTCCGTAAGTAGTTCATGAGTGTTCTAAGAGATGGCGCTAGTTTATTATATGGGTTGAGTTAGAGTACAATATTTGTTCGCAGGATAATATAATATTTGTTCGCACGATAATATAATATCTGCATCTATATAGAATTTAATTTAAGAAAAAAAAACATCGAAGTGAGTATTGATTTGAAAAATGGTAATAAAAGATACAAGGAATTCATAAAAAAAGTGTACCTGCCTAGATTTTCAAACAGATTTACACCAAATTTAAGTTGGACTTTTACTAGTCGGTACACTTTTTATGAAATGGTATCAGTAGAGAAAATAACACATAACGGTCACAAAAAAAACACGTCAAAATGTATTATGAACAACATAATATAGACTCGACTTAAAGCATACAAATTAAAGAATTGAGCTTTATTTTCTGTGACATAAAGGATACACGGAATCGTGTTCTGAATTCCTGAGAAGCCTTTAGTCCAGCATGGAGTGTTATAGGGTGTTGTTGCTGATGAATTAAATTAAAAAGTTAATTTCTTTAGTTCGTTTCGTACCATATGAAATGGTACCGTACCACAAACGTACCGATTCATTCGTCCCTTTCTATCTTATCCTGAGAATGTTGGGAAATACTCTCCGAGGAGATCTCTTGTATTATGGACGTCATCTCTTCGTAGATTTCAGTAAACTGAGGCCGGTCTGATGGGGACTTGCTCCAGGAACGTTTCTGTTGAATTTTTTTTTTTTTTTTAATAATTCTTATAATCCTAATTGACGGACAAAGCAGAGGGGCCGGGCCAGCTGATGGCATATAAATATATGACGACAATACACTTAAAATCATCGAGACCGATTAAGCGTAGCTTGTGTTATGGGTACTGAAAAACATTAATGATCATCATACAAACATTTTCTAGTTGTAGGGCTTTTACCCGCAGCCTTTGACTCAGAAAGCTAGGTGGGTAGCGGGCTGCCCTGTCAGGGGTATGTCGGTTATATATGCATCCAATGGTTTTTACAAAGCATCGTATCGGAACTCCTAATCGCTTCGCGGCACGTCTTTGTCCTTAGGGTGCTATCTAGCCGCGGCCGAAGCCTCCCACTGCACCAGACCAGAGATAATTCAGAAATCATAAATACCCAGGACCGGTGAGAAATCCATATAAACGAGTTTTATAAACAAATTGGGGTATGCAGTGCTTTTGCGCATGAATGAAGTGCACGCCATTGGTGGCGCCACAGGTATGCGAGACTCACCAGCAAGTTGCCCAGTCGCTCCGGCATACAGCTAGGTATGTTCCACTCCAACGTGTCACTCTTCAATCGCTCCAACACAGAATTGTCGTTTAGTTTTGCGAATGGCATCTCAGCTTTTGTGTATATCTGTTGAAAACGATACGTTTAAATTAATCTATACTAATATGGCCGTTTCAATTAACCTATATTAACATGACCAATCCGCACTGGGCCAGCGTGGAGACTCATTCCCCGTAGTGGGCCGGTAATGGGTTGATATGATGATGATGACGATGATGATGACGATGATGACGACGACGACGACGACGACGACGACGACGACGACGACAACGACGGCGACGACGACGACGACGATGATGATGATGATACTAATATTATGCCTTGGCACATCAAAATACAGTTTTATAATTTTTATTAGTGTCTTTACCTACAACAACAATAACAATTATATATGTTATATTATTAAATAGAAGGAAATAACAATTTTATAAATTTAAAATGCAAAAAAAAAATTTTAATGTAAGTTTTAAGCCATAGTCCACCGCATAGTCCAAGCCATAGTCTCCTTAGGTTGCCTGGAAGAAATCACTTTAAGTGATAAGGCCGCCTTTGTCACACAAATTTAAATGACTTGTACCTTTGTTCTCTTTTATTTATTTTTTCTTGTGTGCAATAAAGTATTTTTGGTGATTGATTGATTGGTAGACTCCACACCCCTTTGAGAACATTATGGATAACTCTCAGGCATGCAGGTTTCTTTAAGATGTTTTCCTTCACCGAGCGAGTGATATTTTTATTGCACATAACATAGAAAAGTTAGAGGTTTCGCTGGCTGCGTTTCGAACTCGGCCACCCGAATGTGTAACTGAACTCCTAACCACTAGGCTATAAACCTTTCAGTGATATTAAATTGCTTAATTAAAAATGCACGTTACACCGAAAAGTTGGATGTGCGTGTTTTGAGTTTGAACTCACCGCTCTCTTAAAGGGAGGCTAAGGCTATAAAAGTATGTCCTACCTCCCAAATGGTAGCTGCAAACATATAGACGTCAGATTTCGTCGAGTACTCCCCGTCTATAACGGCTTCGTAGGGTAGCCAGCGAAGAGGTATCACCTGTAAGATACGAAAAAAATACGTTTGCTGTAGTGGCGGTACGTAATTTGTATGACTCAAAACAAACATACAGAATTTGTATATGTATATTTGTAGTATTATAAGTATTTATATACAACGTGTAACAGAATTACCAAATAATATTGAAGGATGTATAAGTATATTCCATAAGGAATCACCCAGTAGAAATAATAAATAAGAAGAAGCATATTTATTTTTCCATACAAACGAATTCAAAACATTTTAAATGTTTACTTAAGACATAGTCCAGTCATTTTATAGGGGGTTGACCTCGGAAAATCGACATACCCAGTGTAATACCACATAAAAACTTGTATTTTGGCATCCTAAAACAGTTTTCAAAACTCACATATAATTGGATGATCGCAAGTTCTAAAGTCAGGGGTCACAAACATTTTTTTTACATTTTTTGTAAAAATCTCGTTTCTATGGGTTTTACGCTATTTGTATTTATTATCAATATCGTAGAAAAATTAAATTCTCTACTGCAACTTTTTTATTAAACATTTTTTTATACCGTGAACTGTTTTCGACGTAGAGCGCGCGGTCAGAGAATTATCTGAGGTCAAGTGGTAGTCACGATCAAAAACTCGTAATATTAAGGTTATAATTTATTGCTAAACATATATTTATCATTTTTTATTAACTTTTAGGTTAGATTCATTTCACTTCATTTTACAATTAACCTGAACTGATCTAAAAGGTTTGAAACTAACCTGATCATGGTGTTTGTAGTACTCGTGCGAGTTTGGCCCGCGGGTGAGCGCCGGGAATGTCAGCTTCAACTGAAGTTTTGAGGTTATGACGCAATTGCGCGCCGCTATGTCTCTGTGGACAAATGTATTTGATGTATTTGTACTCTTTATTTGGACACCGCTACAAGTTAAAGGAACAAAATAATAATAGTTCAAAAAATACGCATAGATGAGATAGGCGGTTCTCCGGTTATCTCTCTGACAATTTTACACAGTCGGTAACTTATCCGAGAAAGAAGTGATCGTCACGCCAGGTAGTTTTCCTTATTGGTCTTGACGCAGACACTCCGGGTCTCAGGAAAACAGAAAATCACTATTCCTGACCATCCTAGTAAAGAGAACGAGTAAATCCGACGTTTTGAAGGGGGTCAGAATCATGTTCAAAGATTACGTTACATACTAACATACATACGTCTGAAGCTAATAAAAGCGTATTAAAAAGAATAGATAAAGAAAGAAGTAGAATACAAAAAGCGGCCTTATTGCTTAGTAGCGACCAGATCGATGGGATGGGTGAGTCTATTGCCTATGGGTGAGTCCATTGCCTATGGGTGAGTCTATTGCCTATGGGTGAGTTTATTATCTATGGGCGAGTCAATTACCTATGGGTGAGTCTTTTACCTATGGGTGAGTTTTTTACCTATGGGTGAGTCTATTACCTATGGGTGAGTTTATTACCTATGGATGAGTCTATTACATATGGGTGAGTCGTTTACCTATGGGTGAGTCTATTACCTATGGGTGAGTCTCTTGTGGGCGAGCCTCGCGGCTGCGGAAGCCAGATGAGCGACCAGGGCGAGTCTGTGCCTCGGAGCGAGTGGGTGGATGGTGTTTTCTCTCGCTGGCAAGCCGTGCAGAGGCCCCACTCTGTTTATATACTCCTCGTTCTCTTCGGGCGTGCGGGTTGCGATCAGGAAGCTACGTAAATCACCCTGAAATTATTTAATGGATTTCATAAAGATAATTTATTCAGAAAGTCAATGCCGTCTACAGAACCATTATAGGTGGTCTGGATTTTTTTTATACGCATTTCTCTGAAAAGAGACGTTAATTAAAAAAAATAGAAAAATGTGGTAATAAATAACTGTCCTTGTGACACCGGACATAAAAAAACACTATAGGTAATGGATTAATAATTTCAGAATTTTCTCTATATTGATAGGAAATAATATACTTAATAATATAATATACTACGCCAATACACACATCGCCATCTAGCCCAAATGTAAGCGTAGCTTGTGTTATGCGTACTAAGTTAGCTGATGAATATTTTTTTTTTTATGAATATAACACACATAAATACTTATAATATACGGATAAACACCCAGTGACTGAAAAACATTCATTTTCATCACACAGACATTTTCCAGTTGTGGGAATCGAACCCACGGCCTTGGACTCAGAAAGCAGGGTCGCTGCCCACTGCGCCACTCGGCCGTCAAAATGAGAGGGCGGGGTAGAGTATTCTCACCCAATCAGTGTGTTCTAGCAGCATGTAGTGTGGATCCGCCTCGTTGCACAGTCCAATCAGGCGAGCGATGTGTTCGTGGCGCACCCGGCTGAACAGCTCCAACTGCCGGCGGAACTCCGCCAGTTGCACCTGCAGATATTACACATTTAGTAATAATGTGACAGAGCTCGTCCGGGGAAGTACTATCGCCATGCTTATCTCTGCCGCTAAGCAGCATTGTTGCAATGCTGTGTTCCGGTCTGAAGGGCGCGGTTGCCGCTGTGATTATAGGTGTGGTTTAACACCTGCCCTTCCAAATGATGGGCACAGGGCGGTTTTCCACTTACCATACATCGTCATCCATCGGCGCCATCGGTTTGGGCAGTCAATTATTAACAAAAAAAAAAAATTACCGACCCACAGTAGATTTTTAACCAGGGTACGCATAAAACAGGAAATTCCATCATTTATTTATATACCTTGTTATATTTTCGACAATATTAAATTATATAAACAAAAACACTATTAAAAATAGAGGATAAAAGTTTTTTTCAAGCATATATAATATTGAGTAAGAAAATCTTTTATCAATATCTACACCTAAAAATGTAACAGCTAGTTAAAAAATAATTCTCACCAATCTGTACTGGGCCAGCGTGGTGGACTAAGGTCTAAACCTCTTCTCATTGTGGGATCCCCCTGTAGTGGTTTGATATAATGATGATGATGATCTGTGGCGTGCACTTCATACATGCACAAAAGCACTGCCTTCCTTAAAATTTTTATATATAACACGTATAGGAGGAGAATTTTTGCCGTTTTATGCCATTTTCCTGCTGTATGCATACCCTGGTAAGAAACCAAGTGCACGCTGATTGATGAATGAATTCTAAAGCGAATTCTTAACGGCTTTCACTTCAACAATGAATGCAGAAGTCGAATCAAATAATTATATTTGTTATTGAAAGAATGTAACAACAAGTAATAATATACCGGAAAGTTCGAGTGTAAACAGAGCGAACACGCTCTGGTTACAATTAGTTTCAACAAGTATGCGCAAATATATTCCTGGGTCACATATTTGGTTCTCTCTTTTGATCGCTAACAATGTATACACATTTTCGCCGCAGATGAACTAAAACTAAGATCTTGTTAGTATTTAGTGAGACGCGAGTTAATTTACGCCACTGTTTTTTGTACGAATTTCCAACATGGAAGAAATGCTACAGAAGCGTATAGAAATTTATTGAAAGTGTTTGGCGAATGTACAGTTTCTGATAGAACATGCAGAAGATGATTTCGGATACGAAAAATTTCATGTAGGTGATTTCGAACTTTCTGATAAGCCACGCTCTGGGCGACCATCTTTGATCGACGAAGATACTGTCAAGATCATGTTAGAGGAAATTTTGTCGCATTCGCAATACTCCTCGGACCTAGCACCATATGATTATTACAAAGTCAAAAAAATATCTTTATTCAAGTAGGCCCATAGG
This sequence comes from Pararge aegeria, assembly GCF_905163445.1. Lineage (NCBI taxonomy): Eukaryota > Metazoa > Arthropoda > Insecta > Lepidoptera > Nymphalidae > Pararge > Pararge aegeria. The sequence continues at coordinate 8,601,372 of NC_053204.1, read as the reverse complement.
TGGCACTTTTGATGCGTACATAAGAATTTCACGGTAGCGAGATGATGGCGATAACCACATTCGTAAACTTAAAACTAAAGCTACGAGGGTTCCAAACTGGTCCTGGTCTAAGAAGAAGCCCACAACAAACTTAGCCGGGTGACTTGTTTCTGTCCTTACAAAATTTCTTGCCGGGGCAAACAATTCAAGAACGAAGAAGATATCAGACAAGATCATCATCACGCTGGCAAGAAGTCATAAACAATGATGGCAATTATATTATTCAATAAAGTTTATCCAAGTATGGAAAAATGTATTCCTTTATTAGTATTAGAATGAAATATTCTAAAACGGGCAGAACTTTCCGGTAGACCTAATAATTAAAAAAAAAAATATTAAATACAAAAAATACTATATAAAATTGAAAATTAAAAAAAAAAACAATAATAGTAACAATAACCAAAAATTCAATAATAATAAATAATAGTACTTTTGTATCCTGCTTCATTTTTCATGTGTTTGTTCTTTTTTTTCTTCTCGTTTTTCTGAGTGGTGTGTTTATTTGTATAAAGACTATAAATAAATAAATAAATAAGAAAACAAAACATTCTAGTATCTCAGATTACCTACTCGCTAATAACATTTTAATTTGCTTTTGGAGCGGCGGGGTGTGAAATATGTCCAGTTCCGAATTACTACGAGTTGGGTCACGAGTCAGTGTGGCGTGCGTGGCCAATTTAGTTCTGCAGCATGGTAAAGCAAAAAAAAGGCCAACGACGCGCACTGACACAGCCATCTGGTCCATGCAAACCTATCGACCCTAACATAAAGGAGTCACTGGTGTCACTATCTTAAAAGCTTACCTCATCCTTGGTGGTCAGCGCCTTCACCAGTACCGGCTTCAGCTGTGGCTCCACGTCTTCGTCCTTACTGCGTAGCTTCATTATCTGTGTCATGTCTATCTTCGCCAGCATCACGTCTCCGAATTCGCCCCGACCTAAGAGTTTTTTGTTCAGTTGAAATTCCTACTAATATTATAAACTAGCCATGGCCGAAGCTTCTCACCAGACATGACCGAACCCCTTTTTTTTGGCATGGTGGAAAAGCTTTACTGAGACCTCCGACTCCCCCCCTCTAAAGGGGTATAACCAAATTAAAAACCACCACGCATGTCGCTCTTGTGGGCTTTGTTAGACGCCCGGGGAACAGACATGACCGAACCCTGGGCATCCCACTTAAAACCACACCGCTCACCATTGCGCCAGGGAGGTCGTCAAAGGTCCAGACTCTTTCTTCGCGAGCAACATCGCTGGACACAGCTAGTTTAAATCTAATTCCGAGGAAGTCTGCTACGGCAAACTAATGCCATAGTTATAGCCATAAAAATTATAATAACAAGACAATAGAAATGTTGATGAATGAATGACTTAATTAATTAATGAATGATTGAATAAATGAATGAATTTTTATTGCACACCACAAAAAGTATGCCTTAGTAAGGCCTTAGCGCTTCATAGTTGATGCATGTGTAACGCATGTGACGTCAGCCAGTGCACCGACCACAGATTATAGCCAAGCCGCCATGTTGTCATACCTCACTGCCATGCCAAAAATTTATGGAGGGTAGAGGTAAGGAGGATCATCTGTGTATATGAAAAAGTGTCGTCAAAATGTATTAAATTAGGATGGCGCCACATTTGCATCAAGTTAACTCTTAAAAGAATCGCCAAATATAAATATTGTTAGAGTAGGCTTGAAAAATAAACAAGGAAGTAAGGTTATATTTACCACAATATTTTGTACAACGTAAGTTGTTGAAATTCTCAATAATTAACTACTTTAGTCGATAATGACATTACATTTTTTAACTCGACATACTTCAATTCATCTACGATTGCTACATTCATACCATACCCTGTGCATCCACCAGCGCCATTGTGGAGGATTTTTGAACTGTTATTTAGCGCATACAACTGGACACTTTTTCAACTTTTCTCCCATATAAGATGACTCTCCTTACCTCTACCCTCCATACAAAAATTGCCACCGTTATACGTCCGTTATTTGGTACGTCAAGCTAGCCAAAGCCCGCCATTTTTTTTGAAAAGTTTTTAAAATATTTTGTTGTATCAATTTTGTTTTTATTTTCGTATCCGCTACATTTGTTTTATTATACACAGCGTCACCTTGTCGCCGCGAACGAGACTCAGAGCACCCAGGATTCACTTATTACATTTGACATATAATCGAACAGAGGTTCCCCTACAATAGCTTGATACGGAATGAATGCTTGAGAAAGTAAAGCTTCTACTTTTATACGTCTCAGGTAACGTTTGTCCGTTTGCCCGTAATGTTTTACTTCAGGTCTTTAAATAAAATATCTTATATTTTTAAACGAGCAATTCTTATATATATATATATAATTGGAATCTCAGAATCGGCTACAACGATTTTCATGAAATTTAGTATACAGGGGGTTTCGGGGGCGATAAATCGATCTAACTAGGATTCATTTATATTAGAATCTCTGGCAAAAACTGCTAAAAATATACTTTTCGAGAAATTCAGATGCGTGCGATGCGTGAACGGTAAACGTTACGCCCAACGATGGAAGTATGTAGTATTATAGTAAAGTATGTAGTATTTCGGAATAGTCGGAATTATTGTTTCTATAAAGTTCTATAAAACAGTCCGCGACAACATACGAATATTTTTTTAAGTCGGCTCATTCGCGGACGAAATCGCGCGGGTCCGCTAGCCGCTAAAAGGTGTAACGGCTCAAGTTAGGTCTATTAAAAGATGGAACACGTCATCACAGAATTTATTTAGTGTAAAAAAAGGTCAGAGGTCGCGGGTGAAAGGGGCCCGTCAATTAATTCGCTTCCAAATTCTGCAGTGGGCGAGTACTGCCCTAGCTTGTAACCGTTGATTGCGTGGCCCGGAAGAACAGGCGGAGACACGAGGTGGTCTTCAGCTGCACCAGGAACCGGCACGTTGACGATGCAACGTGGTGATCGGCGTCGGAGGTGACGTCGATAACAACAGGGGGTCGAACTTGGACCGAAGCAGGCGGAGACACGAGGTGGTCTTCAGCTGCACCAGGAGCCGGCACGTTGACAACAACAGGGAGTCGAACTTGGAGTCGAACTTGGACCCCGATACACGGGGTTTTAGATAGCTCGAGGGTAAGTAGCCTTAAGCAATCGGTGAGAGTCGTAAGGAAAAAAAAATGCGGCGGCCGCGCGGCGTCCAGTCTCTGGTAGAATTTCCGCGACGCGAGCGCGGTTGGTCCCCGCGCACCGCTCCCCTCGCGCCGGGATGCCAGTTTCGCGACATTTCGGAAGATTGCCCGCGCGCAAATTCCAACAATATTTATTTTTATAAAATTAAATAGACATTATTACGTTACAAAGGATATTTATAAATGTCACTTATATATATACTTACTTCTTATATATATTTTTTATGTCCCTGGAGACTTTAAAAGAGCTTCGATATACGAACTCGAGAAAAGAGGTTTTCTTTACATAATTATTATGTATTTGGAAAAATATTAAATATTTAGAGCCTTCCTTTATGTATAGTATATCTAACCTAGTGTGATTTGTTCGGTGAGCAAAGTCCTCGGCACTGTGAGCTGATCGTACTGGCCACTGGACTTCTTCGACGCCCGAGACACGGCTGATACCTCTGAATTATCTGCGCCTGAAAAATGAAATATTATATATCATGAAAATTAAGCTTAATTTGCTATACTCCGCGAAAAGCAGGTGAATACGGATGGCGTAATTCATAATTTCCCCAATCTTTGTACTCCACACCCAACAGATCTTCGGCAATGTAACAATATTTTTTTTTTTCTAGTAGGTCTGATATAAGGCACTATTGAAACGTCAAGTATATCTGTTTGTAGTAACTACCTCCGGTTCGGAAGGCAGACTCTACCGAGAAAAAGACGGCAAGAAAATCAGCAGTCGATCTTCTCCAACATCAACATTTACTTATCGTTTTATGTAGTTTAATATTAACCTCATAGCGTATCATTAAATAAATAAATAAATAAATATACTACGACAATACACACATCGCCACCTAGCCCCAAAGTAAGCGTAGCTTGTGCTATGGGTACTAATATAAATGATGAAAACTTTTATAAATAATATACATTATACATAAAAACTTTTAATATACATATAAACATTCACACAATTAAAAACATTCATGATCATCACAAAAACATTTTTCAGCTGTGGGAATCGAACATACGGCCTTGGACTGACAAAGCAGGGTCGCTGCACACTGCGCTAATCGGCCTTCAAAAAATTCCGTTATTAACCACAATGTCAACGTTTAAGAAAGTGACAAAATACATACCACTATCTCTATCATGCGGCAATAGTCGTCCATTCTGCGCGGGCGCACCGTTCTTCGTCACCTTCTGTTTCTCTTCTCCCTCTTCTACCAATTTCTCTCTACCTTCTGCCATTTCCAGCTCCATTTTTTCACCTGAAAATTAATAACTGTTAGTAGTTTTAACATTACTAGGTTTTGCTCTGTCTTCGTCTGCTTTTATAACGGTGTTTAACTAATGTGGGAAGGGTGGATGACCATTTGTTTTCCTTGGATAAATAGAAGCCTATGTCACTCTCCGTCCTTTCAGCTAACTCTAGCCAAAAATCAAATTAGTTGCTTATTTAGAGTGTGAAGGAAGGACAGACAAAAAAAAATGTATTATAATAATTGAGATCAATATTTAAATTATATAATTTTTGTTTTAGTTAAAATATGACTTATGCTTTAATACGTAATATTTTTTAATTTTTTAATATGCAAATATTTATAAGTTCACTGCTTAAATAATATTGCACGCCTGAAATGGCAAACCGTAAGCCCCAAACTTTTAGCTCATAAGACCATTATATGTACAGTTTATGCAATAAATGAATTATGAATTATGAATTATGACGGTCCTCATCATAATGTCGTCTGACCTCGTTGGCGTCTCTGCAGCCTACGTCGCCGGCAGTACAGCATCAGTGCCAGAACAAGGATCATGTAGGCCCCAGCTAAGGATATGGACACGAGCACCGCTTTACCCGCCACGCCGGTCGACTCCGGCACGGGGAGTTCCCCTTCTGCAATAAAAAAAAAAATAAACATTAAAATAAATATACTACGACAATACACACATCGCCATCTAGCCCCCAAAGTAAGCGTAGCTTGTGTTATGGGTACTGAGATAGCTGATGAATATTTTTTTATGAATATAATACACATAAATACTTATAATATACAGATAAACACCTTTTTTTTTTTTTGTCATCGGGAGGGAAATCTTCAAAGATACCCGACCTCAAAGAAGATCGGGTTATGTGGGATTTTTACCCACTAAAACCCCCTCGGTGGCCATCCTCGGCACATAATTGGGAGGCTCCGGGATCTTCTAAGAACGCACCGGTGCCTCCCTCGTACAGCGCATGTAGAGCTCGTCCCGGGAGCAAAATATTCCCCCGACCTCTTTTGCCTCGCTATGGCTACGGCAAGCTGCTGTCCTACCCGGGTCGTGTAATTTGATATTAAACGGCAAGAGCCCCACAGATAAACACCAAGACACTGAAAAACATTGATGTTGAACATCATGTGTGTGCTCTGTTCACAGGCGATGGTTTTCCACTTACCATCAGGTAGCGAAACTGCTTGGTCCGCCAATTATTACTAAAAAAAAAAAATGGTACAGAGCCATTCGTGCTTGAGTCCAACTCGAAATTGGCCGGTTTTATTAGCTAATCTACGCCTAAGAACAAAATGTAGCAGTAGCAGCGAGGAACTCACCGGGATGCACGACCAGTAGTAGTTCAGTCCTGGCGAGCCCGGCCGCACTGCCCGCAGTGCAGCCGTAGCGGTCCGCATCGTGCTCCGAAGCGTTGCGGATCAGAAGCGTGCCGTTGTTCAGAAGCACCAATCTGAAGTAAATAATAGTTATTTATGCAACTGTTCTTCAATCAGCATCATCATTTCTCGCCAAGTAGAGGGCACGGGTCTCCTCCCAGAATGAGAAGGGTTTAAGGGGTCCACCACGCCGGCCCAGTGCGGATTGGTGGACTCCACACACCTTTGAGAACATTATGTACAACTCTCAGGTATGCAGGTTTCCACACACCTTCGAGAACATAACTAGGGCTATCACCGCCCAGTGAGTAGGATTTCGGCTTCACCATTGGGGGGCCTAGTTTGAATCCCAGCACGCACCACTAACTTTTCTAAGTTATGTGCATTTTAAGCAATTAAAATAACACTTGCTTCAACGGTGAAGGAAAGCATCGTGAGAAAGCCTGCATGCCTGGGAATCCTCCATAATGTTCTCAAAGGCGTGTGAAGTCCACCAATCCGCACTGGGCCGGCGTGGTGGTCTACGTGGCCTGGTGGCCTTAACCCCTTCTCATTGTGGGAGGCAACCCGTACCCTGAAGTGGGCCTTTAATGGGTCGATATGGTGATGATAATGATACATAAATACTTATCATATACAGATGTAATGGTAAATCTGATATTATAAATGAAAAAAATTTTAATATCAAAAACACACTTTTACAGATTCCGATAAAACACCCAGCCACTAAAATCATCCAAGTTTATCACAAAAACATTTTCCAGTTGTGGGAATCGAACCCACGGTCAGAAAGCAGGGTCGCTGCCCACTGGGCCACTCGGCTGTCGAAGTAGAAAAACAAACTTGATATAATCTATTTAATCTAACTATTGACGGCCGATTGGCGCAGTTTGCAGCGACCCTGCTCTCTGAGCCCAAGGCCGTGGGTTCGATTCCCGCTACTGGAAAATGTTTGTGTGATGAGCATGAATGTTTTTCAGTGTCTGGGTGTTTATATGTATTTTCTAAGTATTTATGTATATAATTCATAAAAATATTCATAACACAAGCTATGCTTACTTTGGGGCTAGATGGCGATGTGTGTATTGTCGTAGTATATTTATTTATTTATTATTTATTTATCTATCTTTAAACTTCTGCACATTATATAAAAAGTTGTTACCACAAAATAATCAGCGCCATCTAGTATAGAGTAGCGTAGAAATATATCAAATAATTACAGTTCGGTTCGATGTCGCATAGAAACCGATTGGGTTAAATATAACTGCCTTACTCCCTAGAAGGTTAGCCCGCAAATATCTTAGACTGCGTCATCACTGTGTACCAATAAATAGCCTTCGTACAAGATTAGTTCGGTCACAATCGAGGTGTCGTTTTCGTCTATTGTCATACATACTTGAACATCAGAGTAAAATGGATCTTATTAGAAGTAAATTATAGCTCGTATTTGCCTACAGTTCTTTAGCTCGGGTTTTTGACAGAATGTTTGTAAAACTTATATCAGAATTACGGGATTTACGATTCTAAGATCACTGAAGTTAGGTCCATTTTATATTGATGATACAGAATAATAAATAAATATACTACGATAACACACACAACGCCATCTAGCCCCAAAGTAAGCGTAGCTTGTGTTATGGGTACTAAGATAGCTGATGAATATTTTTTTTTTATGAATGAAATACACATAAATACTTATAATATACAGATAAACACCCAGACACTGAAAAACATTCGTGTTCATCACACAAACATTTTCCAGTTGTGGGAATCGAACCCACGACCTACCTACAGAGTTTGATTAGCGAAAACGGCGCCTCGATTGCGAGTTATTAAATCTTGTACTAAGGTTTAAGGTGAGATTGCAGTGCAGAGATAACTTGTAGTAAATAAAATAATGGGGTGCAAGTGGGCGTGGCTAGTACCAGTCAGCCTCCCAAATTGCCAACCTCACCTGCACGTGGTGCACCCTGCCGTTTAACCGACGAGGCTCTGGCGACCGACAAGTGGCGGTATAACCACTTCGAATTAGCTAGGCTGAACAAATGGCACAGACCGGTGTCGGGCAGCAGCGACGCCGGGGCGATCAGTCTAGCCCTGCGATGACCAACCCGCCTGCCCAGCGTGGTCATTATCGGGCATATCTTTAATGGGAAGGAGAAAAAAACCACAGCCCCTAGTTCCCGGCGGCCCCGCTATTCCTGGCTCTAGCAGCGGTTATGGTAACGGCGGGGCAAGGGGTGTTAAGAATCTCCGGCAGAGATTCTGCTGCCAACCCCGACGACTTGACCTGGCAAAATACAACGCACGCACGTTGAGGACCGATGGAAAGGTGATTGAGCTGGAAGAAGTGGTGAGCAAGTTGCGCTGGGATATTATAGGATTGTCTGAAGTCCGGCGAGAGGGGGAGGACTCGATAATCTTGGAATCCGGCAACTTGTTTTACTACCGGGAGGGTGACCAACAGTCACAGGGTGGTGTCGGGATTATCGTCCACAAGTCTCTCGTCAACAATGTTGTAAAAGTCGAAAGTGTGTCGAGCAGGGTAGCATACCTTATACTCAGAATTACCAAACGGTATTCGTTGAAGGTCATACAGGTATACGCGCCGACTTCGGCACACCCAGACGAGGATGTAGAGGTTTTGTATGAGGACATTTCAAAAGCCATACATGCCTCGAACACCTACTACAATATTGTGATGGGGGATTTCAACGCGAAGCTTGGCGAGCGAACTGGTTCAGAGTTGAGGGTGGGGCAATTTGGGTATGGGCAACGGAACCACAGGGGTCAAATGTTGGCTGACTTCATGGAGAAGGAGGGCCTTTATATGATGAACTCCTTCTTCAAGAAGCGGCCACACAGGAAATGGACCTGGATAAGCCCCGATGGTTCCACGAGAAACGAGATCGACTTCATCATGTCGACCAAACGGCATGTATTCAATGATGTCTCTGTGATCAACAGGGTTAAAACCGGAAGTGATCACCGTATGGTAAGAGGCACATTGAGTATAAACGTTCAACTTGAAAGAATCAGACTGGTGAAGTCTACACTCCGGCCTACTCGTGCCCATATTCAAAACCCCGAGAGCTTTCAACTAGAACTACAGAACCGGTTCGGTTGCCTAGCAGATTGCGACACTGTGGACGATTTGAACAACAGGCTGGTGGAAACTGTCCAAACAGTCGGGTCCAAATTCTACAAGACCCACCGTAGAAACAGGGCCAATAGGTTCTCAACCAATACACTCAAGCTTATGACGGAGAGGCAAGAGATGAGACTACAGTCTACAGCAGACGCGTCCGCTTACCGCCGGATTAATAGGCAGATCTCTAAATCACAGACTCGTGATATGCGGCACTTCAATACAGAGCGTATTAAAAATGCCATCGAGCAAAACAGAGGCTCTAAAGTGTTCGCTAGAGATCTGTCTATCGGTCAGAGCCAGTTGATGCGACTGAAGACCAATAATGGTAGTCTTGTCTCTTCCAAACCTAAGATCTTGGGTGAGGTTGAGAACTTTTATGGACAGTTGTACACCACAGTACAGACGCCTGTTGAAGATTTGGCTAAGGATCCTAGAGCCAAATTAACTCGACACTATACCGAAGATATCCCAGACGTCAGCCTATACGAGATTAGTGTGGCTCTCAAGCAGCTTAAAAATGGCAAGGCGCCGGGTGATGACGGAATAACGGCAGAACTCCTGAAGGCAGGTGGAAAAGCGATACTGAAAGTCCTTCAGCGATTGTTTGATTCCGTTATTCACCAAGGCACAACGCCAGAGGCATGGCACAGGAGTGTGGTGGTTCTGTTCTTCAAAAAAGGTGATAATACCTTGTTGAAGAATTACAGACCCATCTCGCTGCTGAGTCATGTCTACAAGCTGTTTTCGAGAGTCATTACGAATCGTCTCGCTCGTAGGTTTGATGACTTCCAGCCTCCCGAACAAGCCGGTTTCCGTAAGGGCTTTAGTACCATAGACCACATTCATACGCTGCGGCAGGTTATACAGAAGACTGAAGAGTATAACCGGCCACTTTGCTTAGCGTTTGTGGACTATGAAAAAGCCTTTGATTCGGTGGAAACTTGGGCTGTGTTTAGGTCACTGCAGAGATGCCGAATTGACTACCGGTATATCCAAGTGTTGCAGTGTTTGTACAAAAACGCCACTATGTCAGTTCGTATACAGGATCAGACTACGAGACCAATCCAATTGCAGCGAGGCGTGCGACAGGGAGATGTTATCTCCCCGAAACTATTTACCGCTGCGTTGGAGGACGTCTTTAAGCTTCTGGATTGGAACGGACTTGGCATCAACATTAACGGCGAGTACATCACTCAACTTCGGTTTGCCGACGATGTAGTCATAATGGCAGAGACTCTGGGAAACCTAAATACGATGCTCAATGGCCTCAGCAGAGCTTCTCAACAGGTTGGCCTACGAATGAACATGAGCAAGACGAAGATTATGTCTAATGCTCATGTTCCGCTCTAACCAGTAATCGTTGAGAATACTGCACTCGAAATTGTTGACGAATACGTATACCTAGGACACACGATCCAGTTAGTTAGGTCCAATTTCGAGAAGGAGGTGAACCGCCGAATCCAACTCGGATGGGCAGCGTTCGGGAAACTTCGTGCCATCTTTTCGTCAAAAATCCCTCAGTGCCTGAAGACGAAAGTCTTCGAACAGTGCGTGTTGCCAGTGATGACCTATGGCTCTGAAACATGGTCGTTAACTGTGGGCCTCATAAGAAGGCTTAGAGTCACTCAGCGGGCGATGGAGAGAGCTATGCTCGGAGTATCTCTACGCGATCGAATCAGAAATGTGGAGATTCGTAGAAGAACCAAAGTTACCGACATAGCTCAACGAGTCGCGAAGCTTAAGTGGCAATGGGCCGGGCACATAGTTCGGAGAAAGGATGGACGTTGGGGTCCAAAGGTGCTGGAATGGCAGCCCCGTACTGGTAAGCGCAGCGTTGGTCGACCCCCAACGAGGTGGACAGACGACATTAAGCGCGTCGCAGGTAGCCGTTGGATCCAAGCGGCTCAGAATCGTGGAACTTGGAACTCCCTACAAAAGACCTATGTCCAGCAGTGGACGTCTATCGGTTGATGTGATGATGATGATGATGATGAAATAAAATAAAAAAATGGGGTTTAAAAATCTATTTATGATTTTTTTATACACACCTTGATATAGAAGCGTTCGCACTTCCCTCAATTTCAACACGCTCTTCTGAAACAATATCGAAAACACTTTATGGTAAATTAGCTTTAGCCGCTGAATCCAAACGGCACAAAACCGTGGAATTTGGAACTCCCTACAAAATACCTATGTCCAGCAGTAGACGTCTATCGGTTGATATAATGCTGATGATAGATGACATACTGAAAGTGTCACAATAAATAATTTTATCATTTTTACTAGAGCTGTCTTTAACGATTTTCTTCCACGTACAACTGATAAGTTGTACAAAATCATCCTCTACGCAACATTAAACCCCGACCACAATAGGGCTACAATAGGGACTACAATAGGGCTGTGACGTCACTTTTTTTTTTGTTTGGTTTACCAACAGCTTTACTTTTCAAAAAAACAATTTAAACTAGCTTAAACGGTATGAAGACAATATATAAATCTACTTACAGGTAAACACCGCAAGCAATAAATAGTGTTAAACTAGCTTACAACTACACAAAAAAGATGGAAGTGTATTCAGTGTAGGCAAGATATAAAATAGGCAATATATAAAATTTCATTGAAGCCATCAAAACTATTTGCAAGATGTATTACTGCTATTTTATGTTACCATAAAAAGCTAACATTAACTAACTATATAACATTAATAAAAAGTAAATCAAACGAACAAAATAATATGATTAAATAAATACAAAGCATAAAATAAAGATACAAGTCATACAATTTTTTTTTTTTAAATCTCGATATATCATAAAAACAAATTCTTAATTTTGTAAAATGTACAAATAGAGACACTTTTAATAAGTATCACTTGATATTTGTTAGATATTTCCTGAATTAATTATCGTTTTCATTTCGATTAGTGACGGCGGATTTTAATGACAGTACTCTGGTGGGTACTTTGATATAAAGTCTTGTATTGAGACTCAGATGGCGCGATGGTAACACCCGGTGTCGCATTTATAGTATAAGAATAATATGGCTTTTTCCTAGATCGGTATCAAACAGTAGATTGCTTACGTTGCTGGTGTAAAATGGTGAGGTTCCTATCCCAATGTGTGGTTGGAGGGGGGTCCCCGGTGGCTACGCAGTTCAAGGACACACTCTGTCCCACCGTCACGTGCATCTGTTGATCTGGCAGAGGTTCCAACACGCGGGGCGCAACTAGACGTGAAATAAAAATATACAACTTGTGATAGAGGTACGTTATGCACTGTCTCTGAGTCTTATCTGTAAAAACCGAAACGCTTTTAGTTTTTAAGTAAACAACAGCCATAGTTTTTACCGAGAGAAATCAGATACCTTCCTCTAACATCACATGCACAATTAAAATCCAGTGACTCCTGTCACAATATGCGCGGTACTCAGTGGCGTGCACTGGGATCCTTACCAGGGTATGCAATACAGCAGGAAAATTGCGTGAAATCGCAAAACTCCCCCTCTTATACGAGCTATATATAAATTTTAGGGTAGGCAGTGCTTTCGTGCATGTATGAAGTGCACATTACAATTTGATTTTAATTCTTTTTTAATTTTTTTAACATATTAATTAGTAAAATATACTAGGACAATACACACACCGCCATCTAGTACCAAAGTAAGCGTAGCTTGTGATATGGGTACTAAGAGAACTGATGAATATTTTTATGAATAATATAAATACTTATAATATACATATAAACACCCAGACACTGAAAAACATTCATGTTCTTAACACAAACATTTTCCAGTTGTGGGAATCGAACCCACGGCCTTGGACTCAGAAAGCAGGGTCGCTGCCCACTGCGCCAATCGGCCATCGCCCGTCGATTGTATTTAAAATGTAACTAATTTTGAAATTACGAGTATATGCAAACGTTGTGAAAACCTGTTAATAGGCTTTACATTCACTTGGCTCACAACAAAGAAACATGGACGAGTTAAAAATATAATAGCTGATCGTTTTCCCAAATAAATAACACAATAATATACAGTACGGTACGGGGAAGCGGTGATAGCGCAGTGGCTCGGAGCTCGACTTTACTTTCGTCGCTTTCCAAGTTCAAATCCTAGCACGCACCTAAAACTTTACTAAGTTATATGAATTTCAAGGTTTTAAAAATTTCCCTTTGACTGTGAAGGAAAGTATTGAACTGCATGCCTTATAGTTCTACATAATGTTTTCAAAGGTCTGCGGAGTCCACTAATCCGCACTGGGCCAGCGTGGCGGGCCACGGCCTTAGCAGGGTCTCATTATGGGAGAAGACCAGTGCCCTGTATTCAGTGGCGTGCATAAATCAGGTACATGGCATATAATGGAAAAATTCCCCTATGATAAGACTTATATAAAATAATTTGGGTAGGCAGTGCTTTTGTGCAGGTGTGAAGTGCACGCCACTGCCTGTAGTGGGTCGGTATGACGATGATGATAATATAAATATACGTACTGACAACGTCCAAGGTAATATTCGATGTTATGACGACTTCCCCGTCGGTGGCGCGACAAGTATAGTTGCCCGCGTGGTGTCTCTGAGCGTCTGTTACCATCAGGGTACCGTTCGCCGAAGTCACCCCCTTCGGGAGAGGTTCGGAATCGTTCTGAAAAAATGGACGTTAGAGGATATTTTATTCAATTATTTATTTATTTATTAGCTGTTCAAGGGAAACAAACAGTACATATAAAAGTAATGCCGTATTTTTATATCACATAAGCCAATGAAGTTTCCACAACTTAGTTATACATAACATTTACCACAATTGCTAGCGAAAATTATACAAAAAAAGAAAAAAAAATTAAATTAAAACAAAAACTTTAAAGCTTATAATACTTATTTTGCCATAATAAATTACCTAAAAGTGCCAATTTTTATTATTTTTTTAATGATGTGATATGGCAAGATGCCCTTGGGGCCCCATGTAAAATCGTTGTAATAAAATAAATAAATATACTACAAAAATACACTCATCGCCTTCTTATGGGTTATGGGTACTAAGATAACTGATGAATATTTTTATGAATAATATACATAAATACTTATAAAATACAGATAACCCAGACACTGAAATACATTCATGTTCATCACAAAAACGTTTTCCAGTTGTGGGAAACGAACCCACGGCCTTGGAAAGCAAGGTCGTAAGGGCCCTTTATATATAGTATGGTGGGCATACTATATATAGAGGGCATCCCTTAATATGTATGTAAAGAAAACCTCTTTTCTCGAGTTCATATATCGAACCTTTTTCTTGTATTTTCACAGGTTAGTGAATATAATATTTAACAAATATAATTTATCTCAATAAGTTCAAAGTTTATATAAAACGTAAGCTTACGATAAAAAAGCTTGGGTGTGAATTGCTCTAGCTTTATAGCTTAATATAAATTTACTGTGAGATGGTGATAACAAAAAATATATTTACCCAGCTAAGTTTGTTGTGGGCTCTTCTTGGACCAGAGCGCGTTTGGAACCCTCGTAGCTTTAGGTTTAAGTTGGCGAACGAAGTTATCACCATCCCCTTACAATTATGTAAACATATATGTATGAACGCTTAATATTATTTTTTAACGTTTATAATTTCTTTTTTAGGAGAGGCATTTATATTATTACCAGAAACCACTGCACAGTGGGTGCAATTCCCCCGGCCACCTTGCAATGTATCTTGCCCGAACTGTTCAGCTCCAATTTCTTACTGTACGGCTCTGGTTCAAAGCGTAGCGCGCCATCTGTGGACGAGTAGAGGTAGCGTATTAGTTGATATATTTTACATAGATGGCGTTACTAGTTTTTAAGATATATTTTTAAAAAATACTATTTACAACCGTGGAATTCTTAGATGAAGGAGCTCCTATAGTAGTACTATTTATCCTAGGTTAAATTTTTTTCTAAGCATCTTCCAGCAACAAATTAGCAACAAATTGACCCTTATTTACTTGATTGATCAGTCGACATTCAGTGATTCCCACGCTATCTTAATGTAAAGTTAGCGTTATTGCCGATTTTATGCGATCGGTTAGAGCAACAAAATTAATTTTTTAGCAACAAAAAAGCAACAAATTTCGGGGTTTTTTTTTTTAATTTCGCTAATTTTACGTCGCCTTTTTTTTAGACTTGTCCTTCACCGTTGAATCAAGTGATATTTTAAACGCACATAACTCAGAGAAGTTAGAGCTGAGTGCTGGGATTCGAACTCGGCGGTCCGAAAGGGAAGTCGAAGTACTACCCACTGAGCTATCTCATTGTGGAAGGAGACCCGTGTGGAGGTTCGTCGATGATGATGGATTTACTATTCTAGTTAATACAGTTATTAACTAGAATCATCATCATGTCGTCTGTCCACCTCGTTGGGGGCCAGACGATATTAAGCGCGATAATTAACTAGAATAGTAAATAGTATTATAGTACAATAGTATTTTACCATTCGCAGCGCGATGCCGTCTGCTTTGTCTATGGAATCGAACTCTGTGCCCAGCAGTGTGATGTGCAGCTTCTAAAAAAAAATATATATATGTATATATATAAAAAAATACTATAACTTGCTGTGCTATCGATACTCGAATACGAATCCGCGCGTGCCAAATTTAAAGAAATAGTTATTAATGTAGCTTTGCAATATATTTAAAATAATTTAATCTTTATTAAACAAGAAATGCGCATAAATTAGTGATATCTGCATATCTGAGAACAGTAGGGAAATCCTTTGTAGGGATGGGTATATGCTGATACCGAAGGTAGATACTATTAGATCTAACTTTAGCTATTACTTTTTTTTATTTTTTTTTATTGTTCAACTTAAGAGTAAAACAATTTACGACAACTAGGTTACTCTCCTCATCTCAAACCACACAGAGTTTATGTGACAAGGTATTAATGATATTCATTTTAAAAACAATTTTTTTTTATTATTTAAGTTTATCAATGTATTGAAACACATTTAATGAATCGTGGTTACTATACGATTGATGAATTCCTTAAGGCCGCTCCGCTCCATATCTCGCAAGATAGAAAAAATCTAAAGATTGTAAAACTGTAAGGGCGCTTGTACACGCTAAGAAAAAACGCCGGGCGTACCTAAGAATTCGTGTCGTAACTAGAAAATAACTGTGTACACTGCTCGCAGCGGTGCACGAAAAAAAATCTTGTCTGCGCAAGACACGACGCGGCGAACGTTGTTGCGGAGCGGCGGGGGGGCGGTGTAGTAGGGTTGAGCCAGCCCAGTTTTTGTTGTGCGTTGTGCGTTTGGTGTGGACGTGTATTGCAGCGTAGAGTACAAAATGGCTGATGAGTTACTTATAACTTTAGTAGAAGGACGACCGGTATTGTGGGACAAAACTTTAGACATATATAAAGATAAAAGACTCACATACGAAGCATGGAGAGAAATATTTACTATCTTAAACAAAGACTTCGACGAAATGACAAATGTCAAAAAAAATGAATATGGTAAGTACATACAACATATTACTATCTTTTTACAATTTTCAAAAATACAGATTACTAGATATATTCTATATAGCTATATATTATTATAAATATTAATCATTGTCGTTACCCACATTAAATACATCTACAATAAAAGATTTAAGTTGCAAGCAATCATAAGTTCAATAGCGCTAAGTAGCATACGGACACGGCTTTGCTAAAAACGATAATGACTAATACTTATAATAAAATACGTATAAACATGAAAAAAAATATAACATGTAATTGTTTATTTAAACAATATGGCAGGTAAGAATAATTCCTTGTTTCACACTTTTTGGATTAAAATTTAGTAGTCGGGTTTTAGTTTTAGAACTTATTTTTTATGTGTATTTATCTTGCCATGGCAGTGATCCTTCATCAGAGGAAAAATATTCAGTATATTTTTGACGAATTTCGTCTGCTGTGAGATTATTGCCTTCTAAATGCAATGGACTATTTAATCGGTCTCGATTGATTAAAGGCTCAACGTGACCTTCTTCTGTATGAATAAAATTTTGCAAAACGCAAGTAGTTTTTACAATAGCAACTGTTAAATCGAGACTTAAGTTTAAAGATCGGTGCAGAATTCTCCATTTGTTGGCCATTATTCCAAATGCACACTCGACGTATCTTCTTGCCCTTGTCAAGCGATAATTAAATATCTTTTGTTCTTTTGTGAGTTCGTTACCACCGTAGGGTCGAAGTACGTTAGCATGAAGTGCGAAAGCTT
The DNA here is from genome assembly GCF_905163445.1 of Pararge aegeria. NCBI lineage: Eukaryota > Metazoa > Arthropoda > Insecta > Lepidoptera > Nymphalidae > Pararge > Pararge aegeria. The sequence goes on along the minus strand of NC_053204.1, from coordinate 8,584,124 downwards.
CATCAGCTACAAAAACATATGGTAATATATAGTTAGTATTTATTATAGAGCATGGGGATGGTATGTTTAACGTATTGTCAACAAGTTTTTTCCAAAACTGTGTTTCTTTGAAAACATTTGAATCACATTCTTTACCATACGACCCTACATCAATAAAAATGTAATTGTAGTTGGAATCCACAATAGCCATGAGAACAATAGAAAAGAAATGTTTATAATTTAAAAACATTGATCCACTTTCTTCGGGTTTAATTATTCTAATATGTTTCCCGTCCAGTGCTCCAAGACAGTGTGGAAAATTGGCATTTATTTCATATCTTTGTGCTATATTCAACCATTCTTCTTGTGTTGGCATCCGCATATAAACTGTAGATAATTCTGACCAAATATGATGAGTAACTTCACGTACAATGTTCGCTATTGTTTTTATTCCGATTCGAAAATCGAAATGAAGACGTGCGAAGGTATCTCCAGTTGCCATGTATCTGTAAAAAATTGTAACAATGTCTTAGAGCAAGAACACACTTGCAACTTGCAGTGCGATTAATTGCAAGTGTGTTCTTACTCTTACAATGAGGTCATTTCCTTTTTTATATGAAGTTTATGTCTACTTGCAATAGATGGTACCTACTTTCTAACGGTAGTTCGTTTTTTGTTTCAGCAAAGTCTACAGCAAAAAAATGGACAAGTTTGCGAGATAGGTGGATGAAATGTCACAGAAGACTTAAAGAAATGAAATCGGGATCGGGTGCTAAGAAGATTCGTAAATGTGATTTTTACGACGAAATGTTATTTTTGACAAAAATTGTAACACGCCGAGACACTGAGTCAAATATACCCGAAACAACAAACGTGGAAAAAAGTCCCGTAGAACATACACCGATCGCGAAAAAAAAGAAACAGGATGTTAGCGAGGTGGACAAAAATATGGCAGAATTTATAAAGGCTGTTACCAAAGAAGAAGAGAGCCGTGCCATGTCATTTTTTAAAAGTATAGCTCCGAGTGTTGATAAGTTCAGTGATGAGGAAATGGTGGATTTCCAGTTTGAAGTTTTAAAACTTGTGCGTTCTACGCAACAACGAAAGGGAAGTGATGTTCATCATACTCGACATACCGGCCCATCATACTCGACTCGACCAGGTTACAGTACTCAAAAATCTACATCCATTGAATTTGACACCGAAACTATTAGTAGTGTGGAAACATCGCATACAGATGAATTTCACTTTGACTTTTCTGAAGAATATGAACATGTGGAGTCTGTTGAATTTGGAAACATGTAACACTTCAAAGACATTTATTATTGTATAACGTTCAAATCAATATGCTTAAAAAAATTACTTACCTTAATGTTACGGCCAATCTAATGTATGGAGGAATACTTTCTCGCATTTTGGTATTTTCATGTCGTATATTATTTTCTATTGTTGTCAAAAGCTTGTCAAACGTAGACATTTTCATGCGAAAATAATCCACAAATTTTTCCTCATGTTGTCGCATGACACGGTAAAGGGTAATGAACCCGCCAAACTCATTTTTCTCTTGTATAATTGGATGAACCCAGTAAAGTCTCTTGTTTTTTGTTTCCTTTTTTATTTTGTTATAATAATAATATGCAATTATCATTCTTTTTTGCTTTGTAGTTAACATTTATATAAATAAACGAAACTCACTGATTACACTTGTTATTACTTGCGCGCCCTACGCCCGACTGTCGACTGCACGAAAAGAATCGTGTCGTGTACACGTTTCCATTGGTCTTGTCTGCGGAAGACACGAAAAGTTTTCGTGTGTGGAACAGACAAAATTCTTGTCGTCTACACGAAAAATTTGTCTTGTCTGTCGCAGGAACGGCAAATTTTCTTAGCGTGTACAAGCGCCCTAAAATTATGTTGAAAAAGAGCAATCTGCTGAGTTTCTTGCCGGCTCTTCTCGGTAGAATCTGCCTTCCGGTGTTAGAGTCACTACAAACAGACTGACTTGACGTTTCAAAAGTGCTTATAAACTAACCTAACTGAAATAAATAAATTTTGAATTTTATGTACTTAAACACAACTCGTTGGATTGTTAGATGCTCCCATTCTTATAAATTGTATTGGTGGTATTGCATTTTTTTCTTATGAAAAGAATTTTTTATCTTGTCAGAGACGAGAGCGGAGCCTGCTTTCAAGCAGCCTTGTCGTTAAGAAATCCATCAATCGTATAGTAACCGCGATTTATTAAATGTGTTATAACACATTGTTTAAACTTATATGCATTGGCATATATTATAAAATTCTAAAAGTCTAAATTGTCTTTAATGATTTTAACTAGCCTGAGAAATATATAAGTATGGCGTAGATTTCGGTATAGTTGAGAGCGGTTTCCTTTAGCAAAAAAGTTAATTAAAGATTATACCTTTCGCAAATTATTATTTGAACGCAAGCCCGGCTTTTCGACTTCTTTGGTAATACCGCCACTGAACCATACGTACAAAAGCATCGCACCCGATCCCATCAAAGTCAAAGCACTCCCGAACTAAGTGTTTTAACAGGTTCCGACCACAAATGGTGGTGTAATACGGTGATAATTGACAGGCAGAACTGACGGAGTGCAGTTAGCGCGGAAAGACAAACGTAGGGTGGACATGTTTGTTTATTTATCCCCTTTGGAGCGTTCATTTTGTAAAGATTAAAGCTTAAGGAAATATGTACGTGCGGAGAGATTTTGTTTGTTTTCATTTCGAAAGCATCACAAGGTTGATTGATGCCACTGCGTCGGCGTGATTCAAACTTATACTTAGGCTTCGGCCGTGGCTAGTTGCCACCCTACCGACAAGGACGTGCGACCAAGCGATTTACAATGTTGACAACAAAACAGGCCAATCATATTTTCTAAGATATTAGTTTCCGGGATGCTAAAGAAAGATGCAAACTAAAGAGTGAATAATCTATTTGTAAAACATTAAATATTTATTTGTTTATTTTTATTTATTTAAACTCTTTATTTGTAAACCATTACACAGTTAGGAAAATAAAGGACGAATAGAGTGAAACACATTTAGAATTATAATGGAATAATTAAATTACACACAGCCAATATATGACGGCCGATTAGCGCAGTTTGCAGCGACCCTGCTTTCTGAGTCCAAGGCCGTGGGTTCGATTCCCACAACTGGAAAACGTTTGTGTGATGAGCATTAATGTTTTTCAGTGTCTGGGTGTTTATATGTATATTATAAGTATTTATATATTATTCATAAAAATATTCATCAGACATCTCAATACCCATAACACAAGCTACGCTTACTTTGGGGCTAGATGGCGATGTGTGCGTTGTCGTTGTATATAAAAGAAAAATTACTATTTTAGTATTTAATATCAACCAAACTTGCAGTGACGTCACAACTTTTAACGAAGAAGCATTAAACTAAAATAAGATAATATATTAAAAATTACTCCTTGAAAATCACAGCTAATTATAATTAACTAGCTTTTGCCCGCGGCTTCGCTCACGTTAAGTTCAATCTTTGATTTGGTAAATTTTAACTATAAAGATTTGAAAAAAACTAACAGTAAAATATGATTGTAAATTATTTAAAAAATGTGAAACTTTAAAATTATCATCCCTATTTGGTGCCTTTTGAGTTGAAACAAGTATTTCTTTATTTTTAATCAAAAACCTAAAATCAAATTTTTAATGGATGTTTTAATGGATTTTTAACTTGAAAAATAAATTAATGAAAGAAGGATCTTATACAAACTTTCATCCCCCATTTAACCCTCTTAGGGTTGGAATTTTAACAAATCCTTTCTTAGCGGATACCTAGGTTGTACTAACTACATATGTGCAAAATTTCAGCCCGATCCGTCAAGTGGTTAGAGCTGTGCGTTTATAGATCAGTCAGTCAGTCAGTCTGTCACCTTTGCTTTTTATATCCTAAAGCTAACTTAAAAATCATACAGAAGTCACGTGACGCAAATATGGCGTAGCTGGTTGGTTTCACTTGTTAGTAAGTGACTTCTATATTACTGAATATTAGTATAATGCTAATTTATTATCAAAAAGTAAATACTGTATCCAAACTCAACAAATAATTATCGAATATTAAAATTTACATCAAATAAGCATCTTCTTTAAGTGGCGTATTTATTGGTGGATTTCGGAACTCGTAACAATAGTTTATTATTTTGAATGTAAAATATTATATTCAGTTTCCATGTTAAATTGAATAAGAGACAAAACTAGCGAAATGTGTGAATTCTCTTATTTATACTCTTTATTTGTATTGCACATCAAGTTCAGAAAAAAAAACAGATTTCTCCAAGTTGGTAGTAGGATTCTGTATCATCGATTTTCATATCACATAGATTCTAAGGCAGTTACACAGAAAAAAACATTTTCCGTAGTAACGACCTCCGAATGGTCACCGCACTATAAGTCAAGAAACACGCCCGCCGTTTGATGTGGCCGTAAACGCGCATCTGTTTGTGTTTACGCACGTTTTGTTATAACTTACCAAAAATGTAACCCCCGTTCAGAGAGAGGTTCACTATACGCATAAATCTTCTTTTATAAATTACAAGACCAGTGGGTCTAGAATATATTTGCAATGATATTTGCAGGAAGTTTGGGTGTATACTAGGCATCTATCCATCCTAATAACTAATGGCAAATGTATGGTTGTAAATTTGGCTCTATTTCAAATAGTAATTTTAGCATTAAAAACAAAGCCGGGAATTACAGATAGTAACTGCAGGCTTTAGCGTCAACAGGAAGGCTTGTTTACTATTTCGTCCCGTCGACCCGTCAGTCTGTCATAACCATAAAGGTAAGGAGAAATAGAAGAAAGAAGAAAGAAAAAGGGAAACCGAGAGACCGATTTCGATGCTCAACATGCATTTCTAACTTTTAAGAACTGTGTGCTTTAAAAAATATATATATCACTTGCTATAACGGCGCAGGTTTCCGCACTTAGTCCTTTGTTATTCAATGTGACCATAGATTATCTCAAGAAAGACTGTCAGAAACCCGTACCGTGGAACATCTTGTACGCAGACGATGTCGTGCTCATATCTGTCACTGTTGCAGAGCTGCAAAGCCAATTAAATCTCTGGATAACATCATTGGTCTTAGAATCAGCCGAGGAAAAACTGAGCACATGTCCTGCATATTCGATGGTACAACCGACAACACCCAAATTAAATTCTATATTAATAATACCCGTATTCCCACAGTTAAGCAATTCAAATACCTCGGATCGATAATAAGCAACGATAGTAAAACCTGCACTACTACTAATAAGTGGAGACAGCTCACAGGCGTAATGTGTGACAGAAGAATGCCCCTAAAGATCAAAGGGAAACTATACAAAACTGCAATCCGCCCTGCCATACTGTATGGCACAGAATGCCGGGCCTCTACCAAAAAGCACAGCACAAACACACCAATGAGACGCGCATGTTAGCGCATGTTCAGAGTATTCTCAAAGGCGTGTGGAGTCAATTGTCTTGGCCAGCGTGGTGGACTACCCTGTTAAATTCTGAGAGGAGACAGTGGGCCAGTAACGGGTTTACGTTAGTGATGATAAAATTTCAGAAATTTTCGGACCATTACGATATGAGATATCCGTCATATCTTTGTAAATGCCCTACTGCAGAGCATGGTTTTGTAGTAGAAAAGCTTTTGATTGCCTAGCTCGTCCTAAAAAGTGAAGAAAAAAATTCCGAGGAAACCTGGCATTGCCTGAGAGTTCATCACTTCCTACACTTTCGAAACCTTTGTCCTAAGAGGAGACTAGTGCATAAAACTGGACTGGAATGGATTGATAATGAGTAATTATGATAATAAATCGGAAATAATAAATAAATATACTACGACAATACACACACCGCCATCTAGCCCAAAAAGAGTGTAGCTTGAGTTATAGGTACTAAGATTACCGGTGAATATTTTTATTAATAAAATACATATACAAATTTAATTTACATATTTTATATTATATACATATTCAATTTATTATATTATTTTAAAATTGTATTGGTAGTTACTTATTTATTTATTTTTCTTTTGTTACAAATATTGTTTTATACATACATATTATTTAAGTAATGATATATTTATTTTATGGGTATAACCCAGTGGCGTGCACAGGGTTTCTGACCAGGGTATGCATATAGAAGGAAGATGCCAGAAAACTGAAAAATCCTTCGCATTTATGAGTTATACAAAAATCTTAGGGTATGCAGAGCTTTTGTGCATGCATGAAGTGCACGCCACTGGTATAACCGTATATGTATATGTGCACCAACAAACTGTGTTTGTTTTATTTTCTTTATTTGTTTTCTTCGCCATTGGTTGCCTGGAAGAAATCGCTATGAAGCACTAAGGCCGCCAAATTGTGTACGTAGTTTTGTTATTCTTTGTTTTTTTATGTACGTTTTGTGGTGTGCAATAAAAGTATATTCATACATTAATTCATTCATAAATAATTATAATATACATATAAATACCAAGACACAGAAAAATATACATGTGATGAACACACACATTTTCCAGTTGTGGGAATCGAATCCACGGCCTTGGACCAGAAAGTAGGGTCGATAACGCTTCTCTTCGGCATGCAGCTTTGTGTATCGTAACATACAGCCCTCCGCGCGGTTTGTTTGGTTAAAATTTGACCGGAATAGACCTTTTAACTCCAATAACGAATACTGTGTTTGAGATCAATATTGTAGTCCACTCCGGTTTTGAAGGGACTCTGCGTGATTGTTATTCAAAAGTACACAAAAGAACACGTTTCCTAAAAACTTTATACTTTGAAAATATACAGCATTTCTGGTTTTCGAAGCGTATTTGCCGTCCTGGCCATATCAAAATTTAAAAATTTAATTAATTCAAAAATTCTAAATTCAATAAAAGTTTTTTTCGTGTATACCTTATCACAGGCACTTATGAAGCGTTCATACATTTACCATGTTACCACTAATGTTAGGTGATGGTGTTAACTGCATTCATTAAATTAAAACTAAATCCAAACGCGCACTGGTCTAAGAAGAGCCCGCAACAAACTTAGCGAAGTTTTTTTTTTATCACCATCTCACAGTCGAGTCAATGTTTAGCCATGAAGACCAGGATGCATTTTTCTCTCCGGGGATCTTCTTCCATAGCTTTATCAACTCTCCGAGAATTGATGCATTGAATAATATCAAAATAATATACGTGTAACAATAAACGGGCGTAGTTCCCCTATTGCCCTTAGCCGTGTTTTGGTGGACATGTTTATTTTATCCCTTGTAAGGGTATATAATAGAGGGATATTTTTTTGTCTCCAGCCTATGCGAGCCGTGCTGAGCCTATTAAAGTCCCACAGTTGGGAATGGTTTCTAGTAATAGTAGACCTTTTTGTAACGGAGCTCGTCTGAAGAAGGGGAGAAAATCATCGTGCATATGCATACCTGAGAGTTTTCCATAATCGGCGTGTGAAGTCCACCAATCCACACCTAGCCATCGTGGTGGGCTACGGCTTATTCTTAGAGGAGACACGGAGGATTGGTTGACTTCACAGGCCGATTATGAAAAACTCTAAGATATGCAGGCTTCCTCACGATGTTTCCTTCGCTGTTAAAGCAAGTGATATTTAATTTTTTTAAACGCACACTACTCTCCAAGCCTAGAGGTTCGTGCCGGTGATCGAACTCGGTTCCGCAATAAGAAAACCGAAGTTCTAACCACTAGTCCATTACCTTTTTTAATTCTTCGCATTAGAATAATGCTCCTAGCTTTTCCCGGCACAAGGTTTGCGAAAGCAAAAGGCTTTTTCACCTACAACATTTTCCTTCTCCATTAAAGCAAGTGACATTTAACTGCTTGAAACGCAGATAACTCCAAAAAGCTGGAGCTGGCACCACAAAAAGTACATAAAAAAAGAAAAGTATAACAAAACAACGGTTTGGCAGCCTTATCGCTTCATAACAGTTTCTTCCAGGCAACCCAATGGCGAGGAAAACAAATACAGAAAATATAAATATATGCCCATAAAAAAAAAAAATACTTAAATCAATATATATAATACAATATTTGTAACTGAAGACATACATAAATAACTACTAATAAAAATACGTATCGTATCGAACTCGGTCCCCCAAACAAGAGGCCGAATTTCTAACCGCTGGACTATTAGCACTTCCTTACAAGGCTTTCAGCACTTTTTTTTAATTATTTGTATTAGAATAATCCTATTTGTAACTTTATTTGACGTATACCACAGTAAAATCATCTTACTCACATCCAGCTGCTAGAGAGAAGCTGTCTAGCTGGAAGTGATCTCTTAGAGATATAAGCTTTCCTTTGTACACTTCACCAGGGTATGCATGTAGAAGGCAGATGCCATAAAATGGAAAGATCCTTCGCATTTATGAGTTTTGGTAATACAAACATTTTAGGGTAGGCAGAGCTTTTGAGCATGTATGAAGTGCACACCACTGACTTCATGTATCATATGTCCTCGTTCACAATTTATGGTACGTAAATAATAAATAAATGTACGAATCCTTCTAGCTGTTACCGCTACAGGGTTCGCGACAGCAAAAAGCCTTTTCCCCTTTTACAGGAGCTATAAAATAAAACCATTATACAGGTTACGGTATGAAGTTAACGAGGCTTTTTGTAGTTTCATGCATTTACACCATTTATTCCATTTAACTCGCTTACGCGGGGCGGGGTGAGGACTGGGAACTCTTGACCTGGATTTTAATATGTAATTACTATTTACCTACCACTGTTGTAAACAATAAATACTAACCAACAATGACTAATATAACCATTCACTTTGATAACCTAGTTAAGTAATTTTTATAATTTTTATTCGTGTTTTTGCCTACACTTGGAGGAATTATCAATTTTATAAATTTAAAAGGCATATAAATTTTCCGATACGATTTGAACCTGCGACTCTGTGGCAATCGCGGCATGAGCGCTTTCACCAATTAAGCTACGGCTCTCCTACCGTCGATGCCGAAATTAGTATATGCCTTTCACATCAGTCTTGTGGCGACTGTCAAAGTCACAGTCCTAGTTAAGTAATCATTAAATAAAAAGTTAAAAAAACCCCGACACAAATGAGATATTAAAAATAGTAAAAAGGGAGTGAAACCTTGTTTAATTCGCCATTCTGTGGTGATTCTTGCATTTTGTTATTTTGTATGTTGTATGACGGCCGAGTGGCGCAGTGGGCAGCGACCCTGCTTTCTGAGTCGAAGGTCGTGGGTCGTGGGACAACTGTTTGTGTGACGAAAATTAATATTTTTCAGTGTCTGTCTGTATATTATAAGTATTTATGTGTATTTTATTCATAAAATAAATATTTATCAGCTATCTACGCTACGTACACAAGCTACGCTTACTTTGGGGCTAGATGGCGATGTGTGTATGTATTGTCGTAGTATATTTATTTATTTGAAAAATGTTATAGTATATTATTCTACTAGTCAAGCCAATTTATTTTATACTCATATTGAGGGAGTCATATTTTATGGCATACGTAAGCCACATTACTAAGAGCATTCCCCACTAATTCAACTATTGATTCGACTGGAAGCTATTAGTATTGAGTCTTCATTTATAACAGTAAATTACTTACTTTTTATTGGTATAACAAATATTCAAGACGGTTTTTGTTAAAAAAAAAATTACTAGCTATGGAAAAAAAACTTGAAAAATCGGCCAAAACAGCAAAACAAAATATAAAAAATTGTCGAATTGAAAACTTTTTATGAATGTCAGTTAAAAAGCGTGCTCGATATATCTCGAGGGTCCAATATTGATATCGACTAACTGATAAATATTTTATTACAATATTTGTTTAGGGTACTTATCACCAGTGTATTATCATAACGACCATAAAATGCTCCATCCATATAGGTCACTGGCTGCATTAAAAGCGGGCGTCGGCTACTTCAAAGACTCGGCAAGTATAACGTTCACCCTCAGTGTGACAGCTAAGCAATAACTAAATAATTCCGCAGTTTTCACAAGAAGAAATGACTTCTAAGAGCCCATAGAAGCGGTGGAAGCGTATTGGGTAGGAGCTCGACTTCACTTTCGGGGGTTCACCTTCAACGTTGAAGCATCATCGTTTTAAGTAATTAAAACATCACATGTTGAAGGAAAACATCTTGGGGAAACCTGCATGCCTGAGAGTTCTACATACTGTTCTCAAGGGTGTGTGGATAGAAGAACTAGAGCTACCGATATAGCTCAATGAATCGCAACCGATGGACATTGGGGTGCCAAGGTGCTTTATTATCAACCTCGCACGACGGCGACAGACGACATCAAACAAGTAACTGGGAGCCGATGTAAAAAAAGGCCCAGGACGATGGATTTCGGAAATCTCTACAAAAGTTGCAGTAGTAAACTACAGTAGCTTCGCAATATATTCATAATATTAGACACTTTGTGAGACAAAATATAAGTAAATATATTGACAATATTACAACGTGTAAATGAAACCGAAATAATATTTCACAGGCTGAAGAGGTACATTATTTTGTACTATCTCTGAGACTTATCTGTGAAACCGAACCCCTAACAGATTTTGAGTGAACCTCTGCCAAAGTTTTTACTTAAAGAAATCAGACACAGGCCTAACCACATGCAAAATTAAAATAATGTCACTCCTGTCACTTTTTTAGGTACGCGTTGCGTAGCGTAGGTACTATGCGCGTGTCGTTCTTTTATTTTCAATAGGGTTGTCATAAATGACACTAAGAATGTTTTGAATTTGAAAAATAAATAAGCTTATTTAATTTAATATTTTTACACTTATGAAATATTCTTATGCACCTTTCAATATTATTTCGTTATTCTGTTACACTTTGTATAAACAAAAAACTGATATTAACGATCGACTTACTAGAAACTGACAAAAATTAGTGATCTTCCATCGTCTGCGAAAGGTGCAGAAGTCCTTTGTGGGGTTGAGTATACGCTACTATGACACTATTCCGAAGGTAGTTCTTGACCTACCAATGCCCAAGTTTAAACAAATTTATGACATCGAGGTTACTATACAAATGGTGAATTTACTAATGAAAAGTTAGCTTGAAGAAGAACTCCGCTTTCATCTCCCACAAGATAGAAAAATGATTGTAAATGTCGATGTTGAAAAAAAACAACCGCTAAGTTTTTTGCCGGCTTTTTCTCGGTAGAATCTGCTCTCTGAACCGGTGTTAGAGTCACTACAAACATACATACTTGACGTTACAAAAGTAATTATAACGGAGGCCTTCTGTTACAGTAATTTTATAAAGTGGGTAAATAACCTACTTTTTTTAACTATAAATTCATATTTGCCAGATTGTCATTGAGTTGTTGGGTATTTCGATATAAATACGACGATGCACCTCAGTCCTACATGGACTCGAACGATGTAAAGATCCCTCCCGGTGTCTTAGTCATTTATCACTTCTTAAAATAGCAGTATACGTCAATCGGTTCAGGTGATTCTAATGACGAGATAAGACGTAGTTAAAAAATAACAAACCCAAATCAGTTGAACCTTGTCGCAACCCCCTAGCGGCGTATCGACGAACTAAGTCGTAATGGCGCGGTTGCTATGGCAACTGGTCGTAAAATTTTACGACACGCGCCCCTAGTGAATTTAGCTTTGAACCCATAAAGGGCGAAGCAGACACGCGACCAGACAATGGCCGCTGCGGGTTTGAATTTTGACGCCATTTCTATAGCTTTAGTGATGCATTACGGCTAGATTGCGAATGGAAGCCATATTTAACGGTAATCACAATTACGTACGTCTGTTTAGCCGGCAGACTTTTTTTTTTCTTTTCATTCGATGGCAAATTAGCGCTGAGTAGATGGTTTTCATTCGTAGCCTAGTGGTTAGGTTTTCGACTACACTTTCGGGGAGCCGAGTTTGAATCCTATAACGCCATATAACTTCTCTAAGTTCTGAGCATTTTCACTAATAAAAATGTAACTTGCTTTGACGCTGAAGAAAAACATCTTGAGAAAACCTGCATGCCTGAGAGTTCTCCATGATGTTTTTAAAAGCGCTTGGAGTCCACCGATCGGCATTGGACCAGCGTGGTGGATTATTGACTTAACCCTTCTCATAGTGGGAGAAGACCCGTACCTTGTAGTGGTTTCTCGCCCACATTGCGAAAGGTTTGATATGATGATGTCGATGAGACGTTTCCAATCAACTGCCTTTTTGGTTTTGTGGTTAGCATGTACCTACCGTCACGAGGTTTACTTTCCGATTTCCTTGTCGGGCAAAATTTAAATAATGAGGAACGTAGGAACCGATCGTAGACTACATCATTACTTACCACCGGATGAGAATGTAGTCAAGGGGTCACTTGTAGTGGTTTATTTTTTTCACACAAGGCAAAAGGGAATCTTCTGAAAAGTAGCCTACGAGAGACTGAGTTGGATACAGATTAAATACTTCTGGTATCAGGATAAAATATATAAGCTGTATTATCTTTTACCGAGCGTAAAAATTATTTAATATTTTAATGTAAAACAAAAAATAGGAAATGGAAAATGCAACGTATTCTATCTCATTCTCTACTATTCATTTATGTATATGTTTGAGTATCATTCAAATATTTTTGACGTGACAACGTCTTATAATTCGATCGGAGCCGGCTGCACGCACGAAAAAACATGACGTATGCGGCGTTACCTCGCTCTGAGGCGTTCCACCCAAGGCTTGAAGTGCAAGCGAGAGCGCGGAACTAGCGACAAAGAGGCGCAGTCGGCCTCTTCGTTCGACATCTGTCTCTCTCCTACTTGAGTGAGCGATGCATCCGCGTGGACAGCTTCTATACAAAATAATACATTTACATGTTTTCGGCAAGGATGAAGTGCAGATAATAAAAAACGATAATATCTATCAAACAAATGAAATTAAAATTTTCTTTTGAAAAATGCAACCATTCCATCAGTATTTTCTTACGACGTTGTCACGTTCAACTATCGTCAGTAAGCCGACTTTACAGACAACCAATTTTTTTTTTTATTCCTATGAATCTGAACTACTGAATCTAAATTATCTCAAGTAAACTTAAATAACAAAAGTAGAATATGTCGACTTCAAAGGTTACTGAACGAAACGGTTTTTTTTTCACGCGATCCAATATTTGCCCAAAAGTATTGCGTATGCTGTAGCCCTTAAAGCAAGTTCTATTAGATTAGAGTGCAGCATTCGTTTAAAGGGCCAAATATTTGAGATTCGAATGTCGAAAGCCCAGTGTTTATGGGGACTTTTATTGGCGTTCGTGAGTTTGTATCAACCCTGTTACTTATGCAAATGTGGGGAAGGATACACCGAAATCCTTGGTAATTGGTTGGTAGTCGGAACCTAAGCTTAAAAGTAATTAACGAAACTAATACTTACTGCTATTTTTGTTTTATTCCACTACAAGTTAGCCCTTAACTGCAATCTCACCTGGTGATGCAGTCTAAGATGGTAGCGGACAAACCTGTTAGGGAGTATGGTAACCAAATTCAAAAAATTCAAAATTCATTTGTTTCAAATACGCCTTAATATAAGCACTTTTGAAACATCAAGTGTGTGTGTTGGTAGTGACTCCACCACCGGTTCGGGAGGCAGATTCTACCGAGAAGAAGCCGGCAATACTAATCGGTTTATACGCGACATCCACACATAATCTTTTAAACACAATGTAAAGGAGCATTATCTATCGTTGTCATAATATATTTATCACTGTTTACTTATTATAGATATATATTTATATTTATATTATATAAATATTTATTATATTATTTTTATGTATTTTGTATATATAGTATATTCAAATGTTATTGTATTAGTATGTAGAATTTTGTTATTATTTAGATATATTAAATATACTTAGTAGTTATGAAGTATATTGTACCTTTATTTGACCTATACCACAATTAAATCTTCTTACTCACATCCTGGGGTAGCTGGAATAGATCTCTTATAGAGATAAGCTTTCCTTTGTACACTTCATGTATCTTATGTTCACAATCACAATTTATGGTACATAAATAATAAATAAAATAAATAAATAAATAATAAATAATCGCTTAGCGTAACGTCTTTGTCCGTACTAGCCACGGCCAGAGACTACCACCATACCAGACCAGAGAAAATTCAGAAACTCTTCTATAAATATTCCCAAATTGCCCCTGCCGGCTTTCGGACCCGGGACCTCCTACTTAAATTCACAGCGCTCACCGTTGCGCCAGGGAGGTCGTCAAAACTGTTTTGTACGTTTAGAATGGTATTTTTTGTTCTCTTTATTGTTTTGTTATGATAGCCTAGTGGTTAAAGCTACGGATTTCCTTTCGAGGAGACAGAGTTCGATAGATATGAACGTTTTAATTTAAGCCGCTTAATTGGTGTAGGAAAACATCGTGTGGAAACCTGCAGGCCTGCGGTGGCGTGCATAGAGGGTATGCAAAGGGATTGCAGGTGATATAAAATGAAGAAAATCTGCAGTAAGAGTTCTAAAAAACTTAAGGATAGGCATTGTAAGAGTTATAAAAAGCCTACCCTTAAGTATTCCATCTGCATACCATGTGCATACCCTCTATGCACGCCACCGCATGCCTGATAGGTGTGTTAATAGGCATTCGGCCAGCTTGGTGGACTACGGCCGTAACCCTTGTCATTCTATGAGGAGATTCGTGCCCTATAGTGGATCGGTAACGAGTTGATAATGACACTGATAATGGGTATAGGGCAAATTTCCAAAGTTATTCATCATGACTAATTGTGACTGCTGCCTGTATTGTTGTTTTCCATTCCAACCTTTCTGACAAAAGCCCGAGTTGAATTATTGTAGGCCAATTTGAGCTTTAAAACAATGCTAGTAAGATCCATTGTACTCCGATGCTCTCCGATAATCAAGAGTCGATACACGAAAAAGACGCCTCGATTGCGAGCGAGGAAATATTGTACTAAGGCTACACAACGTTTTTAAAACAATAATCAGATATACAGGATTTGACACTGTAAAACGAGTGACATAAGGTCCATTTTACTTTGATGATACAGAGTTTAATACTCGAGAACGACACCTCGATTGCGAGCGAAATCTTGTTCAAGCTACAGACCTCATTGCGATGCAGATCGCGATTCTTGTTGCGTCTTCATCTGATATTCAGACGACATTTCGTATTGTTCGAGTTGATATTATTGTCGTGTCCCGCATTAGTTCATATCACACCATAATTTAACGAATTAATATTTCTAATAAACTAGTTGTTGCCCGAGCTTATTTCGGGGTTTTTGAAACCAATAATAATAAAATCAAATTCTCTTATGCAAATAAAAGAATTTGAATTTTCAATTCAGGGTACGTACAAAAACTAAAAGGCTCCGATGAAGTTCATCCAGACCATTCCTACAAGTTCCATTAATTTACATATTAGGATTTTTATCTTACTTTAAATGTTAATTAATTAGCTAGCGCAAAAATCCTCCATAATTAAGATTAGCGTATTGCAATCGAGATTTAAACAATAATGTATTTTTTATTTATAATAAACAGGTTTAAATTAAAAATTAGATTTTTCCTAGGACAATGTTCCCCCCGTCTTTTCAACTCACTATCTCACTCTTACCTCAAGTAGATTGGTTTCTTAGTAATGTCGTAACGGAAGGACAAACATACAAACGCACTTTTGCATTTATAAGTTAGGCTAAGAATTTAAGCAGGAGGTCCCGAGTTCGATTCCCGGCAGGAGCAAATTGGAAATTAATAATTTCTGAATTTTCTCTAGTCTGATGGGGAATTTTCTCTGGTCTGGTGGCTCTGCCCGTGGCTAGATACCACCCTACTGACAAAGACGTGCCGCTAAGCGATTTAGTGTTCCGGTGCGATGTTGCGTAGAAACCGATTAGGGGTATGACTACCATACTCCCTAACCGGTTAGACTGCATCATCACTTACCACCAGGTCAGATTGCAGTCAACTCTCGGACAAGCCGGTTTCCTCACGTTGTTTTCAATACGGCCAGTTATATTTTTTTTTTTTTTTTTTATAATGTACATAAGGCCGAAATGTTCTGACACCGGGAGGTATCTTTGCATCGTTCGAGTTCATGTAGGACAGTAGTGTATCAATAATGCAGTCGTATTTATATCGAAATACCCACCAACTCAATGTAATGAACATTGATTGTTAATCAAATATAATTTTAATAGTTTCTTGAAAACTATTTATTAATTAAATAATCATTATTACCGTATTTGTAAAAAAAACCTTATCTATTTAATAAAATATCTGGCCAATATGAATTTAAAGTTATCAAAAGTTTAATTATTTAACCACTTTATAAAATTACTGTGACACTTCGTACCGGGGTTCGAACTCAATGCCGCGAAAGGAAGAAGCCTTGAAGTCCTAATAATTTTGAACCATTTTTGCATTGGACAGCCGGTTGGCAGCGACCCTGCTTTCTGCGTCCAAGGCAGTGGGTTCGATTCCCACAACTGGAAAAAAATGTTTGTGTGATGAACATGTTTTTCAGTGTCTGGGTGTTTATCTGTATATAACAAGTATTTATGTGTAGTATATTCTTAAAAAAAAATATTCATCAGCTATCTTAGTACCCACAACACGAGCTACGCTTACTTTGGGGCTAGATGGCGATGTGTGTATTGTCACAGTTGTTTAACTACGATAGCTTCATAATGAAAATAACTTTACTATTTATTATGTCCGAAATTCTCATCTATATTACTTAAAATGTAATTATTACAACAAACACTTTTTTTTTTACATTTTTTTCGACTGTGGCTTTCACATTTCAAAAGATACTATACCAGCCATTTACAATTTCAAAATAGGTTTTACTCTACAATTAAACATTATTAGAACCCTAAAAAATAAAAATGCTAGTCAACAAAGTATATTTATTTATTTTATTGACGGTTCTAGCATCCGTCATCCGTAAGAATCCTTAAGGGTTGTCGGTTCTTGTATCCACATATCTGACGAAGCCTCCACGTAAAGCCGCATTCAGAAGCCAGTCCAAGTAAAGTCATTAGGAGAAAAAGCACCCGCACTCAAAGTTATGCATTATGCTGTGGAACAAAGAGGATTTATGTAATGTGCGTGAAACATTGCAGACTGAAGTTCACAATAACGCAATTACTATGGCACCGAGACACTTGAGCTGAATTATATGAATTACAATTCACAAATGCGTCACTCTTACTTATTATAATAATGGAATGTTGAATTTTGAGGCTTATTTTTTCAATCCGCTACAAGTTCATCATAAATCCTACCAATTGACGTCCACTGCTGGACATAGGTGTTTTATAGGGAGTTCCACAATCCACGGTCCTGGGCCGGTTCCCAGTTGGTCCGCCAACTATCCCTTTCCCTATCCCTACTAATATTATAAATGTCAACTAGTCGCGAAGCTGACGTGGCAATGGGCCGGAAAGGATGGACGTTGGGGTCCCAAGGTGCTGGAATGGTAGCCCCGAAAGCGCAAGCGCAGCGTTGGTCTGCCCCCAACGAGGTGGACAGACGACATTAAGCGCGTCGCAGGTAGCCGCTGGTTTCAAGCGGCTCAGAACCGTGGAACTCCCTACAAAAGACCTATGTCCTGCAGTGGACGTCTATCGGTTGATGTGGTGATGATGATGATGATTATAAATGTCAATGTAAGTTTGTTTGTTACGCTTTCACGCAAATACTTCTAAACCAATCCTCATAAAACTTTGTACACATATTCTTGGCAGTGTTAGAAGTAACATAGGACACTTTTTATCCCGACATTAAGCTCGGTTCCTTTGGGAGAGGGGAAGAACGATTTTACACCATAACTCCGACAAATTATAACCAATTTAAAAAAAATATTTTTGTACTATAGAGGTTATAATATTTGTTTAATTAAATGCCACATCAAAAAACAAATTAAAACGCAGACAGCTAGTAGCCTATATAAGTCTACTGCTTGACTAAAAGCTTCTTAAAGCTGGAGGATTTGCTCAGAATTAGAACGCTGCAAGCTGGGCAGTCGATTTTTCAATACTGATCTCAGGTTGTACTTGTCGAACAAAAGTTGAATCATTAATACTGTAATACCCCTTCGACATAGTACTACCCCTACAGACAAGGGGTATAATTCGTACCGTGTAATTAAACAACCCCCCGGGAGGTCGTAAAAACGACTTGATGGAACTCAGACCCTTAAATGTTGCGTTTTATGTGACGGCCCGGCGCGATGGAGTCTCTCATTAAAGTTGATCGTAAAAATATAACACGGAAAAGCATTTTTAATTAAATTCTGCTCCTAGCAGTTTCAAATATCGGTAGGTACGTTTTTTTGTAATTTAGATTTTATTTGCCGTAAAAAATACAGTGTCGGAAATATTCATGAGTGATATTTCCCATTTAAAAGGCAAAGGTGTATCACCGTACAGCCATGTCTTCAGGGTTTAATAATCATGTCTTCTTAGATACAGTTGAGAAGTTCGAATAGTATACCTACCTTGCTATCTTTGTTTTCATCTTCTTTATTATTTCCCATTTAAAAGGCAAAGGTGTATCACCGTACAGCCATGTCTTCAGGGTTTAATAATCATGTCTTCTTAGATACAGTTGAGAAGTTCGAATAGTATACCTACCTTGCTATCTTTGTTTTCATCTTCTTTATTCTTTCCCATTTAAAAGGCAAAGGTAAATCACCGTACAGCCATGTCTTCAGGGTTTAATAATCATGTCTTCTTAGATTGTAAGGCATAAAGTCGTGCTATCTTTGTCTAATTTATTATGATAATTTTGACAGCTCAGTGAGGTATTGTATAATTGTTAATAAACGATAATGATTAAAAAAATATAATTGTTATTCGAATATCTATCCCATCGATTCTTTTCAAAGAACTTGGAATCGATATTTTCATGATAATGGTGTATAGTCAGATTATAATTTAAGTTTCAAAACATTTAATATTAAAAAGTACTAAAGTCAAAAAATTATTATAAACCTACATACAAAAAATGTTGCACTAATAAGAAAAGTATAATAAAAAATGAGTTAGTAATCAGTAAAAAAAAGTACACGATAGAGTCTACAAAACTGTTATTATAATTGCCTACATTTACACTCACTTAGCTTCCATTTGCCAGCACTCAGATCCGTCTGATAGTTTTAAATTAAAAAAAAAAGCATTGATTGAAATCGACAAAATCAATGATTGCATAGAGTGCTTTATTTTTCACTTTTAGTGTTTTTTTTTTTAGAAAAAGTTGCCAATTAGTTTGGCAACGGTGTTTTGAACGTGAATAGCGTCGCATCGATGCACACGCGATAACAATGATTGAAAATACATACATAACAATGATTGAAAATAAAGTTTTTATGTACCTACGAGTATATAACTATGATGGTACATGTATATCAGCACTGATATCTATAGTACGAGTTTTACTCAGTTTAGGTAGATACCAGTAATTCAACCATACATAGTACTAAGCTATGATTTCTGTCACAATTTAATAATCGTGTGAATAAATGATTATTTATAATATGTACTACTAATCTATACTAATATTATGAAGTGGAAATATTTATTGTTTTTTTGTTTGTACCGTTAATTCTGTGGGCGATTGCCACAGAATTAAGTTAAAGTCAAAGTCAAAGTCAAAAATATCCTTATCCAAGTATGGGCCCATAGGTAGGAAAATTACACGGTAGTGAGATGATGGCGATAACAATATTCGTAAACTTATAACAAAGGCTACGAGGGTTCCAAACACGTCCTAGTCTAAGAAGGAGCCCACAAAAAACATAGGCGGGGTTTTCTTTTTAGCATCTCACATTGTCAATTAAAATTGTAAGGATTATGAAACTATAAGAATATACAGAAACCTCGTACACGACTAATATTGAAGCTTCAAAAGCCACTCCACTTTAGTAGTGTTCGAGTCATTTGCGACCTGTCATTTGTATGTTCAGATAGTCGAAACACGAACCGAGTAACTGTACCTCAAAAAGTCAAATATAACAAAGTAACTAAAAAGTTTAGCTCTGTAAATTTTATATTCCGTACCGCGTTCTATTTTTAATTTTATTTTTATCATGCATACCCTTAAGGTTTAGGCATGGATGAAGCAGTCGCAAACACGTCTGCGAGCACACAGGGTCCCCAGACAACCAGCGCAGCGGCTCGCTGCGGCTTCGTCCTGAGGCGGAAACCTATTTGTCCACATTAAGCGATTTTGAGAAAAAAAAAAACTGCCTTCTTTAAAATAAATTGCTACGGCATAAATATAAAATTATATATTAAAATTTGGTCAAACGCAAAAAAATATATATCTAATTCGCATATAAACATGTAAGGATAACCTAAATTTCACATAAGAAGCATCTAACGTCTTTAACGTCCCATCTCGAAGCGTCTGCGCGTAATATATAGGTCGAAACAAACGAAACGTGACTGGCATGCCACTCAGGGGTAGAAAGAAGGTTCAAATACGTGGTTAGAGTTCTTGTATTACATTTATACTTATTTATTTATTTATTCATAAGAATTACACCAGCAATTAATTTTAACTACATTCATTAAAAAAAATAGTCTAGTCTGTCTAGTGCCATCTCAATAATCAATTATATTATGTGTATAGAGACAGCATTATCGCTGTTATCTCCGGTCACATTATAATTAAAACTAAATAAGTATTTAACTAAAAAACTATTAAAAATAATAATATGGATTATGCTATTATTAACAGATTGATAAGTAATATGAAATTAAAATTATAGGAAGAAAATTGTATTTATTATCGTATAATAAATACAATTTTCTTCCTAAAACTTTGTAGGGAATTGTGAAAGGTACATTAAATAAATAAATAAATATACTAGGACAATAAACACATCTCCATCTAGCCCCAAAGTAAGCGTAGCTTGTGTTATATATATGTAAGGATTATATATGTAAGGGATGGTCAGGTTGTTGTAACTATTTACTAGACGATTTTTAGAAAAAAAAAATTCTTTATTGGAGCGATTACTTTTTGAAAAATGCGGTGAGAAAATATTTTGCAAGTGGTGTCTGAGAACACGGCGCCGCGATGGACGTTTACGTTTATTTGATTGAACAATTCAGGAGAGTCTAAGGTAATATGAATAATTTTATGCAGTGTTATGAGATCAGCCACGCGCCTAAGTTTTTCAAGCGACCGGATATACTTTTACTCTGACGACCTTCCTGGCGAAGTGGCGAGATCCCGATGAATCATCAATCATCAAAAGCCTATAACGGTTTACTTTTGGACTATAGGTCTCTCCCAACGTGGTGATTATGGGAGGGTTTTGCCCATAATCACCACGCTGGGTTGATGTTCGCAGTAGATGGTAGTAGCAGCACAGACGACGCTGCTGCACGTTCTCCGTTAAATTCAAATTCAAATTCAAAAATGTTTTATTCATGTAGACCTTATCACAGGCACTGATTAAGCGTTTATACATTTAACATGTTACACTAATGTCAGTGATGGTGCAACTGCATTCGTTAACTTAAAACTAAAGCTAGGAGGGATCCAAACGCGCCCTGGTCTAAGAAGAGCCCACAACAAACTTAGCCAATTTTTTTTGTTATCACCATCTCACAGTCGAGTTAATGTTGAGCTATGAAGTTAGAGCAATTCATACCCAAACTTTTTTTATCACACACGTAATCCTTAATATCATAATAGGTAATATTGCCTTAGTCACCTCGTACGACACCCGCGTGCCAATATGTTGGCACCACCCCATCTCTTCGATGGGGTGGTGCCAACATATTCTGTGCTGCCGTCACCACAAGGCAAATAAAATACATAAATATATACAGATAATTACTATGAATAATATACATAAATACTTATAATATAAAGATAAGCACCCAAACACTGTTAAACATTCATGTTCGTCACACAGATATTTTACAGTTGTGGGAATCGAAACCACTGCCTCGGACTGCCCACTGCGCCAATCGGCCGCCAAAGTGCGTACCAAACACAGAAATATGTTAAGAAGATAATGTGTTTTTCAAGGGGGTAATCGAGGGAATTTTCACAGACACTATATAAATATAACTGGAGACGGAAAGAAAAGGGTACTTTTTATCCAGGAATTTAACATGGACTTTGTCGCAGGCAGTCGTTAGTCTCATATTAAAAAAAAAAACCTCTAACCACTTTCGCCTTCGACGTAATATTTCGGGCACTACGTGACCAGCATGCAACGCAAGGGTAGGGGGTTCGTATACGTGGACGAGTTACCGTATTACTTATACAACGTGTTCCCGAATTACGAAATACTGTTAAAGGGCGCATAAGAATATTTCAGAAGGTAAAAATATGAAATCAAATGAAGCACATTTATTTTTCCATACAAACGAATTCCCAACATTCTAAGTGTTTACTTATGACAACCCTATTGAAAATAAAATACCGACACGCGCATAGTACTTATGCTACGCAACGCGAACATTTTACATGTGATGTTAGGGCTGTATCTGATTTCTTTCAGTAAAAACTATGGCAGTGGTTTACTCAAAAACTATTCGAGTTTCGGTTTCACAGATAAGTCTCAGAGACAGTACATTAGTACCTCTAAAGCATTTGAAGTAATATATCGGTTTTAATTTTGTATGAATGTGATATTGTCTACAATGATCCTAGAGCTGGTTACCTTGGCCATTCAAAGAGACAATGCTGCAGCTTGGACACTATGCCTCGCTGCGGTGGTTTCGAAGACATTTTAGATTTTACTAGCTGTCCCGGCGAACTTCGTACCGCGGATCTTATTTTTTTTTTGATGAATTTTAAAACTTATTATCTTATTCCGGTCTAAGATGAATCCAAAAAAATCAAATGGCTTAAAAGTTGGTCCGGCCGTTCTTGAGTTATAAATGGCGTAACTAACACAACTTTCTTTTATAGTCTAGTCGACAAGTTGAAAATGGTACAAAATAGAGATACTGCTCTTAAAATTATGTGCGATAGCCCATTGGATCCGGAATGACGTCTAGAAAAATGTGCCAAAAGCGTGTATTAGCACATAAAAAAATGCAAAAGTTATAAACAATTAGAGATGAAAAGAAAATGGCATTTAGTTTTTTGCCAATATTTAATAAACTATTAATATTTAAGAATTTTTTTTAACAACATTACTGGGATTTTTAAGTTTTTGTTTAAGTAAAAAATTGTTATAAACAAAGTATAAATATTTTTTTCTATGTCTATTTTGTACCATTTTCAACTTGTCGACTAGACTATTACATATATATATTTTCTTTAGTTTTAGTACTTGGTTTTTTTTTCATTATATTTTTCCGTAATACATTAAGCATGAATATTTGATAGGTAACAATGATCAAACAAACAAAAATGAAGCCTTACGAGGTTTATTCAATTTGAAAAATATGCGTCCCCGAACACACAGTTTCGAGAAATAGGTGAACCGCCTAATTCAGCAGCGGTCGGGAACTTCGTGATTTTTTTTCGGAACAATACTGCTTGGCGGCAGAATATCTTATATCATAGCATAGCATGCATATCTTATATCTTTAAACGAGCAATTCTTGTATATATATATAATTGGAATCTCGGAATTGGCTCCAACGATTTTCATGATATTTAGTATACAGGGGGTTTCGGGGGCGATAAATCGATCTAGCTAGGATTCATTTTTAGAAAATGTCATTTTATTTGTGATTTTCGGTAATCGGTTATTGCTGCAACGAAGTTGCGTGCAACTATTATATTATACTAGCTGACCCGTGGGTCAGCTAGTATAATATAATATTTACAATAAGCATGGCGACAGTACTTCCCCGCACGAGCTACGCCACAAGGTCAAGGTCACATTTTAGTTCGCATTGTTCCGAAATAACTTAGCTACAAATATAATAACACGTACAATATTAGGCTTAACGAAATAACCTCAATCACGCAGATACAAAAAAAACCTATAGAGATGTCAAAAAAACGTCGCCATTCGCCACATCCCGGGCGCATTATGTAAATTTCCTCTGGGACGGGTGTAATAGGGTTTTGATAACCGTAGCGTATCCACACGAATTATTGTCATGTTTGTTTTCATTATTATCTGTTTAGATAGGTGCCATTAGAGCTGCGAGGCGGGCTAACCTAATTACTATCGGGTATTGAACTTAGCATATTTTTTTTAGTACTATCTGTTACATGTTCCTAAAAAACTTCACCAGTCACTAAGCTTATGCCAGTTTTCACTAAACCTAGGAAACGTTTAAATCGAATGCCCAATGTGACTAATTACTTATGTAATTCTGATTTTATATCAACCTCATTTGTATTCAAATTTTGTAAGCCAGAAATTGCTAAATGCATTTAATTTATTCGTGTTCACAAAAAAAAAAAAATTTGGGAAAAAAATGTTTCACCAACTCTTAGATGATGACTAACGACGTTGGGCGCCATCTAAAGTTACGACACAGATTCGGGAACAGATGAAAAAATATAATTTTTTTTATAACCCATAAAAAAATATGATAGTACAAACACAAAATAACACATTTTGTGACAAGAACCATAGACAAGTTATATAAGTTGCCTAGTGAAAATAGATTGGTGAAAGATAAATATATGCCTAGGAATCTCCTTTGATTAGTCGATACTTGGGCATTATCTTGTTCGTCGTAAGTGAAAACGGGCATCAATTATCTAGAACTCACCTACACATAACTTTAAAAAGCTGTAGTCCTAAGCACGTGCAGAATACTCCGTAAATTCTTACGGATTAGTGCAGAGCCTACACATCGAGCTGAAGGTGAAACTACAAACACAAAAATGCTCAAACACAACCACGACCTTCCACACAAACATAACTTTCGATAAAAACACAGCCCTCACACATATACTCGTACAAACCAACAACCAACAAGAGGTTAATATCTTGAGCGTGCACATGACTTAAATATCTTCTTCCTCTTCTTTTGATTTATGGCTTTTCGTAGTGCCGAAACAGCACAATGAAAAAAAAGGACTTAAATATCAGCTATCAGCTGGTTCACCAAAGAGTATACAGATAATAAAAATAAAATCTCATTTTTGCTTTCATCATTGCTAACCACAGAAAATTATACTCTTAATAACCCAAATTATACATTAACAATAAGCAAATCAAGTAATAAATAGTCTATAAATTAACGAGCAATCACTATTATTATTGTTGTATTTTTTATAACCTTCTGCGCCGCTCGCAAAATAACGGACATCTGCGATTTAAAAATGAAACCTAAAAAAAAACAACCTCGAATAAACTCATCCAACCTTTCGTCAAACTATAAAAAATTCCGAACTCGCAAAAACTATCGAAAAATAGTTCGACAAACAAAAGAAACATATCCACGCTATGCATACCTTTCAAAAGTTTCAAATAGAACACGAAATACGTTCGAAAACTGTTCTAATCCCACTAACGATTCGACAGCGAACGTACAACGAAATAAAAAAAACAGCACAGTCTTATTAATTATTCGTAGCTGGATTTTCGCGACAGGCAACACAATGGCCCATCAATCCGGACAAAAAACTGGCAACACTAACATTCCGCGGACAAAGGGACGTGGAAAAAGCGCGCGAATAGTCAGCAAGCTTGAAGTCGCCATGTTGAAATTTTTGAATAAGTCCGCCATGTTTAGCGTTGTTATTAATTTCTTTTCCACTTTATTAACGCATTACGGTAATGTAACTCACTTTAGGGAGTTCGACGGAAAATATTAGAAAATTAAATTATGTAATGATATGCTTTTCCTACTTTTTTCTGTAAATAAGGATATTACTACTAAATTCAAAGATTGGAATAGATATGATTGATAATTAATTTTTGGCAGCAGGACAGTATTTTGTTTCTAGTTCTAACCTAAACTTACTTTAGATTTAGGTACTAAAAGGAATGCTAAAATCTTTCTTAGTTTCCAATAGGCATGATGACAGTAACAAAGAGACGCTAAAATATTGTATTCATTTAGTAATATATGATTCACGCATTATAAAAAACGTATTTCTAGTTAGTAAAAAACGTATTTGAAGTGAGATAAATAATCCACAAATACAGCGTGCGATCCGCCATTGCTGAATTCAAAATAATGACGTCACGACTATATTTTAAACATAATTCTGTACCGCTTGAACTTCGAAAATCTCTGCATATATTGAGTATTTTGCGATTTCAAAATATTAAGTTGCTACGTTTTTTGTTATCAATACCATAAACAATAAAACTTAGCTATGGAACCAAAACTTACTGAAGCTTAATTTGCCTATGGCGTCACGAGTGCGGCCATGACAGCGTTTGCGTAAATATAATTTGCAATTCATATTACAAAAACTTCATAATATCGACCCATTACCGGCCCACTACAGGGCACAGGTCTCTCCCACAATGAGAAAAGGGTTAAGGCCGTAGTCCACCACGCTGGCCCAGTGCGGATTGGTGGACTCTACACACCTTTGAGAACATTATGTAGAACTCTCAGGCATGCAGGTTTCATCACGATGTTATCCTTCAGCGTCGAAGCAAGTGATATTTTTTTAATTACTTAAAACGCACATAACTTCGCACATACTTTACTAGAAAAGTTAGAGATGCGCACTGGAATTCGAAATTTTCATTTAATACTTATTCACTATTTCATTTTATATTCTATTTAAAAATCATTAATATCACTTTCACATTTTATAAATATTTTCACTTGTTAAATAGAATAATTTAGAGTAAAAAGTAAAAGGTTTATTACATAAGTATTAAATAAACAAGTTTATTTAGAGATTTACAAAAAACTTTGCAATTTAAAATATTTTTTTTAAACTGTTGAATTTTTATTCACTCTACTATTCACAATTATTGATCCGTTTGAAAATATTGGAAATAAATAGTCCTAATCGATTATGATATTTGGCACTAGCTGGCGTATATCTAAGTCGGCGTTACTAGTCGCGCCTAAAGAAGTTTTACTTCAGTAAATATGAAATAAAAATAAAATAAGGTTTTCGCATAGATTCTATTCGTCCAATTATTCCGTGACAAATACAAATAACAGATAATGAATAAATTAGTGCTCGCGTTTAAAGTATTCACAGATAACATAAATTAAAAATTAATTACGCTAATTCAATTCAGTGCATCCGCCATGTTGTATTAACTGAACCGGCTAACTCCAATCGTAAATTAAATATTCAATTAGTCAAACGGTTGGCGGTAAATAAAGTTAAATAGTTAATTTTGCATTTAAATGTAAAACTACACTAAAAGCACTACGCTATTGCAGTATTATTGAAGTGGAAACTTCTTTTAGCGCCGTACGCATATTTTTAGATGATATGAAATCTTGGATATGAATTCTTGCCGGCTCTTCTCAGTCGAATCTGCCTTCCGAACCGGTGGTAGAGTCACTACAAACAGACTGACTTGACGTTTCAAAAGTGCTTCTTAATTAGGCCTACTTAAAATAAATGAATTTTGAATTTTGATTTTGAATTTGAATTTTATGTCCAATCAACGCAATTACATACTTAAAATCCAAAATTTCAAGTCAGTAGGTCATTTAGTTCGCAGCAAAGTTTCGCATTTATGACACTCGTTCGCTCACTCATGATCATCAGAATAGAACTAGTACTTCCCATAAACTGAGAGAGCTGAAATTTGGTACAGAGTTATGGTTTAATGGCCACATTTAGGGAAAATTATAAAAACTAGGATAATCGAAGATCTGGAGTACCTGGTTAGAAAACACAAGAGCCCAACCAAACTATGAGTTGTCGACATACCGCCTTTACAAACAATATTTAACTTCATTCCGCTTCATTTGATGTCAAAAATCAAAGGTCTGAAGTCTCAGCTGTAGAGATAACATGGTAATTCCCCCTTTATAATTGCTTCATAAAAAAACGACTGTCAAAACCACCACCACTTTCTACAAAAATAATTGAAATCCTAGCAAAAACATCCTGTAAAACACTAGCCAAGTTCCGATGGAGCAGCTTGTTTATCTCTAAAAAGTAATGAAATCTAGACAAAGTCGTGCCAAGTCTGAGGTTAATGATCGATTTCCTTATTATTATAGTTAATGTTGTGTGACTTGGCCATACGCGCCAAAATACGTTTTCACTTCTGTCGGCACTCCGGCTGGGTGTTTATGTATCTCGCGACAGGTTTGCGACAGGCGTCACTTTTCCATACAATAAATAAACAAAAGTGACGTTTGACAGCAGTGATTGCGTGATTTAAGATATTTCGCGTGCTAACCGTAATTGCAGTTTTGATTACAAACCGAGACCTTTAAAATAAGGATTCTAATTTTGAATCAAGAACTTCTACAGTGATTTAGCATTGGGAAAACGATGACGCGTAAAAACTGATAAGGGAAAAGGACAGTCCACTGTCCTTCCGTCTATCTGTCTGTCCGTCTGTCTGTCTGAAGTCCTAGAAATAGGGTCCGGTTTTACGATTTGGGTACGGAACCCTAAAATAAATCCTACAGTTTATATAAACGATGGACGTTGCGATTTAGCTTGAGTCAGAAACTTGCAAACAAACAAGAGATAAATAATGACCTAAATCCGAAAATATTCGAACATAAACAATTGGGAAAATACCGCATTCATCATCGTTAAAGTATCGGTTCCTAAAATCCGTTACAGATTAAAAATAAAACGTAGATATACCAAGACGGCTGGAAGCATGTTTGTTGTGGGAAACATTTTAAAATTTCAAACGATCCTTAATAGGTGATCTAAATAGAAATATTCGTCTATAAATTAAACGAGTAATAAACGACTAAGACACCGAGAGGTATCTTTGACAACCAATGTCATGAACGTTGGTTGTTAATCAAATATAATTTTAATTGTTTCTTGGAAACTATTTATTAATTAAATAACAATCCTAATCAATTTAATAGAATATCTGGCCAATATGAATGTACAGTTATCAAAAGTTTTATTATTTACCCACTTTATAAAATTACCGTGACAGAGTTTACTTACAAAGAATTACAATAAATCATTTATCGCAAATATATTCAGTAAATATTATCAAATCCTAATACTAAATTATATTATAAGTGCATTTTTTTGTTTGTATATTTGTCCTGTCTTTACGCCCCTTATCAATTCCGTGACATAAAGGTTTCCTGCGAGATTTTCTAAAACAAAAAAAAAACAACGACGAAGTCGCGGGAAGCAGCTAATAATGAACATAAAGCTTATCTATATACCTAATTATAATAAAGCTAAAATAAAGTTTAATGTTATTTCCGGAACTATTACGGCTTATTACAAATCCTGTGGAAGCAGTTACTCTCGGTCCTTTCAACTAACTCTCACTCTATGCAAAAAACCATTTTTATTGGTTGGTAATCAACCTATATAGGGTATATATATATATACAGTCAAACCTAGTTAAGCGAGAGTTCAAGGGAGCACAATCTCATTCTCGCTTATAGAGGTTTCTCACTAACCTGAGTTTCTCGCTAATGCAGGTACATGGGTAGCGTTTCTCTCTTATAGAGGTACGCAGCAATAACAAGACATATATTCATGCACTATGTAATTTTATTTTATTTAGACATTACACATTTATTTACATTTAAAAAAATCCGTCAATTTCGTTTGGGTTTCTGTTTTTGTATTTTGAATTATGAGTTAGAGAAAACTAACTCATAAATTTTGTCGAATATTGCTTCCTCGACTGTCGCTTATAGAGGTATAGATAAGTAGCAGTCTCACTTACGGAGGTCCATGAGGGAAAAACGACTCTCTCTTACAAAGGTTTCTGTTTCTCGCTAATAGAGGGAGCTTAAAATGACGGGTCCTGGCTATTTCTCTCACTTATAGAGTTTTCTCACTTATCCAGTTCTCACTTACCCAGGTTTGACTGTATATATTTATATTATTAAAGACCTGTAGCTAATCTGAATAAAAAAATAAAATGACTGAACACAACTTTTATTATTTTATTTGATTACAAGATTTAATATATCAAATAATTAAAGTAAATTCCTAAAACGTCTGTACACTCCGACCGTCCGAGCAAAAAAGAGCGATGGCATCCTGAGCCGTCGAGAATCGAGATGCTACCCGCGCGCGGCCCCCTCGTCTCGGTGGCGTGATGTTGGCCACGCCCTCTTGCTTTGCAGTAGTTTCGTAACAGTATATATATATAAGTAAGGATTAGTATGGAATCACCTTCATCAACCCGTTACAGGCCCACAGTACACGGTTATCCTCTCAGAATGAGAAGGGTTGAGGCCGTAATCTACCACGCTGGCCAAATGCGAATTGTTAGACTTCACAAGCCCTTGAAAACGTTATAGAAAACCCTCAGGCATGCAGGTTTCCTCACGATGTTTTCCTACACCGTTTAAAGCAAGTGATATTTAAATTGCTTAAAAAAAACGCACATAACTCCGAAAAGTCAGTGGTGCGTGCCGGGGCTTGAACTCGCTCTCCACGTAAGGAATGCCGAAGCCTTACCCACTACGCTTCGCTTCGTTTAGTATCAAATATGGATATTAAATTATTGTCATAGATTTTCGCAAAGTACGCCTGCATACATCCGACATTCAAGACGTCGTCGCGTCGCGTCGCGTCGTTATAATCCCAGACCGATTCAACTTAGCCTTTGCTATACCGTGTCTTCATCCCTTTTTAATCTGTCACCAATCAGCCGTGCATTAATATGCAATCGGCATTCGGAAGAATCCCCCCATAATAGGTACGTCTGGTTTGAAGCGTTTGTACACGTACCAACGTTACGAAGTCGGCTGCCGATCTGAGTTGGAGTTATTAGAACTAGAAGTATACACTTGAATTGTCCTAATGGTTTGTTTTTAAAATTTTATTATTTGCTCTTTTTGTGTTGCGTCTCCAAGAATGGAAGCCTACACCAATTTGGTCAAAAAAGGCTGAAAAAGAAAGAAGAAGCTCTTTTTGTGATGGAGACTTGGGACCGTGAACTCGAGTACTTTTTTAAGATATATATTTAAAAGGGTTATCGAGTCTACCAGGGATTCTAAAGTTGTCTGTAACCTTGGCCAAAGAATAAATGTTTTAAATGGGCAATTAATTGCCTAGGTCCGTTAAAATAGAAGTCGTTTTAGATTTAATTTAGTTATTTAGTTTTATAATTGTTTTATTTTCACATAATTAATTAATGTAGTAAGCATACCACAATTATAGAAAATATTTAAAAAAAAAAAATTGGGAGCAAATAACGCCCATAAATTAAGCAAGCGCCAACTTCCCGCCGCTTCGTATAATCCTAATTAGACGTTGTGTTAGCTTGAAGCTGTAAGTTTCTCGTAGCTGCTCGGTAAGCGCGTACAATTTTTGCAAGATTTTTTTCAGATTTGTTTTCCTTGACGAAGTGATACATGATGTAAACCTTAAGTAATTTTTTCTATCCCATCTTATAATGTTAACTTGTTTATGGTAATTATAGATGTAGGTATACAGCATGCTTTGTTAAAGGCTACCGTTTTAAAAAATATATATTTTTTAGCTTAGCAACCTTAGGGAAATAAATATGTTTTTATTTAAAGACAGAACCACAAGTGACGGTAGTACAATTGATTCCATAAGGCACTTTTATTTGTTACCTGTGGTTCTCTTTTTACATTAAAAAGCGTGTACGCGATTGAAGTAAAACTTTTATTATTATTTATTGATGAAAGTGTAAAATGTTCCTGGGACTCCGCCATTTCATTTAATATTCTATTTTAAATTCATTAATATCACTTTCACATTTTATAAATATTTTCATTTGTTAAATAGAATACTTATTTTCGTAGGTTGGAACTTGTTGGCACGTCTGTAGACGCTAATACACCTGTCTCTATCGCATCTCTATAATGCGAACGAGAGGGGTGTTCACAAAAGAGCGCTCCTGTATTCATGGATGGAGGCGACGATGCGAAGCACTAGACTAGTCGATGACGATGACACTAGTGATGTGAATATCACAGGTGATTAAGAATATATTCTGTTTTCGGTGAGCTTCTTCACTCAAGTACGGGATGAGTATCTAAGAACCTATCCAGAAGACGTAGGTGATAAAAGTAAAAATAAAAAAAAAACCCCGACAGTCTTTGTAAGAGTTATAAAAAGCCTACTCTTCAGTATTTAGTAGTAGTGCATTAGGAAAATTCCAGTAATACTAGTCGTAAGTAGAAAAAAAAAAAAATATTATAACTCGTACTGGAGATTTTCTTAATTTTGTATCATCTGCATACCCTGTGCATAACCTCTATGCACGCCACTGCGCGCTGGGCTGGCGGGTTTGGTGATCGGGGCAGTGGCGTGCACTTCATACAAGCACAAAAGCACTGCCTACTCTAAAATTTTTGTATGTCTCATAAAGGAGCAGATTTTCTCCCTTCTATTCCCTGTGGAGGTGGTGAAAAATGTATTCTAATCTACCGTCACCACAGGGCACAGCAATAGGCATCACTAGTGACAAAAATAAAGCCAGCCACTTGATGACTCCTCCGCAACACGCATTGAAATACGAAAGACACTATAAAACACTAAAATACACTACACAACACTAGATACACCGTACACTATTCACAGTGAAAATTTTCGTTGAATTAGTTTCGTGTTTTTTTTAATTAAGATAATTTTAATTATGTCTTTTAATGTAATAGAATTATTCGCGAGGTTTCAAGTGGTTCTTGACTTTTGAATGGCGTTTCAGTTTTTGTGTCTGTTTCTACCATTAACTATATTATTTTAGTTAGTAGTGCTCTTTTAGACTTATGTAGACGATGTAAGGTACTGGATAGAAGCAGGCGTTACCTCCATGATATATTATGAAAATTAAGCTTAATTTTGATATACTGCGCGAAAAGCAGGAGAATCTGTATGGTGTAATTTATAATTTCTTCAATCCTTACACTCCACACCAAATAGATCTTCGGCAATGTAAGAGTCTGTTTGGTGTGGAATTGAAGAAATTATAAATTACACCGCACAGATTCTCCTGCTTTTCGCGCAGTATAGCAAATTAAGCTTAATTTTCATAATATATCATGGATTTCCGCAAGGTGCCCAAGGTAGGTTCGCTTCGGTGGATATCCGCTGGCGGAGTTGCGGATGTGTGAGTAAGCATTCCCGTGGCTCCGTCGTCAGGAGCTAGAAATACCGTGGGGTTTCAGTCAGTAAGTCAGACATAACCTTTGCGCCTCCCTGTGCCGCGGAGGTATCCATGAGGATTTCGCCTCGAAAAAAAAAAAGGGTGGTAACTAGTCACGGCCGAAGCCCCCACAAGACCGGACCAGAGAAAAATCTGAAATTATAAATTCCTAAATTGCCCCTGTTGGGAATCGAACCCGGGATCTACTGCTTAAATTAACAGCGCTCACCGCTGCGTCAGGGAGGTCTTCAAATTCGTGCGAAACAGCTAGCTTGTAATATTTACGCGCGCGATGTAGTCCAAGTGACAACACGGTGGCATCACAAAGGCCGCGGTTCCGAGTTCGACAAACAATGATATCCGCATCCGCTACCAACATGGCGGAGCTTCCACGGTTTTCGCATTTCCATTGCGTGCGTTTTGTGTTAGAAAAAAATATATATATGGAGATTGCACGTTGCATTCATATGGCGTTCACGCAATCCATTCTGTTGGTATACAACCTAGAGGAACTTGCACACCTGCGTAGAATTTCTGCACCCCTAGTAGATATAATTACGTATTGCACGCTTCTAAACGACGCGACGCGACGGTCGGTTTCGACTATCGACACTCTTTAACATCGGAGTAAAATGGAATTTATACACCTTTCAAAGCTGTAATTCGTCCGCGCTTTGACAAGTGGAAACTATCGCCTGTAAACAAGGCAACACTGAGCAGGGCATGCAAAGAAATCGTCCTACAACACTCCACCTGCACCCTTAGTAGCCTTTAGTAGACATAAGTACTTATTCTACGCTGTTATAGACGCGACGCGACGGTCGGTTTCGATTATCGATACTCTTTAACGTCGGAGTTAAATGGAATTTATACCCCTTTCAAAGCTGCAATTCGTCCACGCTATGACATGTGGAAACTATCGTCTGTAAATACGACAACACTGAGCAGAGCATGCAAGGAACTCGTCCTGCAACATGCCGCCTGTACCTGTAGTAGATATAAGTACTTATTGTACGCTTCTAATAGACGCGACGCGACGGTCGGTTTCGATTATCGACACTCTTTAACGTCGGAGTAAAATGAAACGCGACCCGACCGTCGGTTTCGACTATCGACACTATAAGGTCGGATTAAAATTGAATTTATTCCTCCTATTAAAGCTTTAATTAGTCCGCGCTTTGACAAGTGGAAACTATCGCCTATAAACAAGGCAACACCTAGCAGGGCATAGGTACAAGGAACTCATCCTGCAACACTCCGCCTGCACCCTTAGTAGATACGAGTATATGTACTTATCGTACGCTGTTGTAGACGCGACGCGACGGTCGGTTTCGACCATCTACACTAAAAGTCGGATTAAAATGGAATTTATTCAAATATAATATATTACCATACATAATTTAAACCATACATAATTTAAACAAATATACGTAATATATCCCAATCCCTACTTAATGTTATAAATGTCAATGTAAGTTTGTTTGTTACGCAAAAACTATTTAACCGATCCTCATAAAACTTTGTACGTACACATATTCTTGGAAGTGTTAGAAGTAATATAGGATACTTTTTATCCCGATTTAAGCTCGGTTCCTTTGGGAGAGGGGATGAAAGCGTTTGACGATTTTACATCATAACTCCGACAAATTATAACCGAAAATAATTATTTAAATAATTATTTTCGGTAAATATTATTCGGTAAATATTTTCGGAAAATAATTATTTAAATAATTATTTTTGCACTTGTTGTTGTTTAATTTTGCTCAAACTTTGTGTATATCTTATGAATGTGGTTGGAGATAGAGGACAGAACTCATCAGCGGACGGCAGCAAACCCCTCATTTAAGGCTTAGCGATACTGAATAAGTAAGTAAGTAGATTTTAATACATTATTTACAAGCAATAAAAAGCAACAAAAAAAAAATTTTAATTTTAAACTTTTAATAGTGTTTTTTATTTTTCTTTTATAATTTTACTATTCTATTACTTGTCAAATCAAACTGTTTTCCTTGTGCTTTTCCAATTGTATTGTGTTGCAATAAAGATTTTCTATTCATTTCACTGTTGATAATTTTAAAAAAAAGTATATAAATAACTGATGGATTAAAAAAATCAACAATTTCAAATGCCATCACTCAAAGAGAGGTAGTAGTCCTTTATAGGAAGGGAATTACTTTTCCGGATTTCAGCAGCCAGATTATTCCAGAGCATATTGCCTTAAAGGAGAATTACCAAAGAACTTCGTTTTATTTCGTCTTGTTTTAGTTCGTCGGATTTTCATACTCGTGTCTCGAATGTCGCCTAACGCAGCAAGCAGGTACATACTAAAGACAAAGGTCGCCGCCGGTCAAAACCATAATATACATTGAACTTCAAGAAGGTGGGTACGTAATACGTTGATCTTTGTGTTTGGGTACTATGAATCACATGGCTACAGAGGACAGGTTAAAAACGAACGGTCAGTAAGTACTTTTATTATAAAATTATTGTTTTTGTATTTGAAGCATATTTTGAAGTTGTGTGTGTGTGTGTATTATTGTGAAAAAATTACGAATTGTTTTTCATTTTGTTTTAAGTATAGGCCTTGTTTTTTTTTAACTCGTGACAACCTTTTCATTCCATGTCCGAATGAAGCGTTAGTCCAAATTATGTTTATTTAGACGTGACGTCATTTGGCGTTTCACCTGTCATTGCGGATCGCTAGATTTTGCAGTTTCACTTATCTATATTACTTACTAGCCGTTTCCAGCCCGCTTCGCTGGGCGAATTGAAAAAGGAAATAAATTACATTTTATGTTTCATTTTTATTTATTTTTTTCATATTTTTATTATTCTCCTTTTTTTTATTTTTGTATGAACATAAATAGGCCCCGCGGATAGAACTGTAAGCATCGATATTGTTTAGACTTACTCAAATTCCAAATTCCATCGATTTAGCCTGTATCTTTCATCCAGGTGATTTTTCTCACTAATATTCATTGTAACTTTCAATGTGCAATCATTTCCGTGCCTTTCTTCCAAAAATTAATAATAATTGACATGAAGAAAAAAATTTGAAATGAGCATTGAAAGTTTAAGTTAAAGTCATTGCAAGTCTCATATGTGAAGTTGAAATCTGTCTAGGTTCAAGTGCGACGAATTTTCTGTTAACTAAAATTTTCTCCGTGACATCAATTTTTTATAGAAAATTAATTGCGCATGTTTTTTATGAATTCTATTGGAATAAGTAACTAAATTTCTTTTCCACATCTCATGTGCTTGGAAAATGCATTCATTTTAATCTGTTACATTTCCGCGATCCCGCAATAAAAGAATTCGTCGGTTATGTAGTCTGCAAAAGTAAAATGAATGTAAAATTCTTAGTCCGTTGATTGGATAGGTACATGTAAAGTTAAGTTTTTGAAACCTCTCAATGACTTTTTCTCCGCTGCCAAAAAGACGATTGTTGTAAGGAAATACACGAATATCCCTATATACACGAAGATCCCCACCAAATTTGGAGTCTGTAGAAGTTACAGGTTAGAAATAAAAATTTTAGATTTTAACACCCACCCCCGCAATTCCTGTCGGAAGTAGACTTTATTGAAATCCATTTTGAGATGTTCTTTATGTGAATAATAAAAGATTCCCACCATATTTAGAATTTTTAGAAGCTATATTTCGAAATTGAAATTTTTTATTGTTAACACCCACCCCCGCGAACCTTATTGGAGGTGATTCATTGTAAAATCCGCTCGAAAATCATTTTTATATTACATATAGAACACTCTCACTAAATTTGGAGTCTATAGGAGGTATCGCTTGGAAATTTTCATTGTCAACGCCCCCGCAATCTTCTTTGGGGTGGGATATCGTAAAATTTGTTCATAAATCATTTTTACATCACTTTTAGAAAATTCCTACAAAATTTGGAGCTTGTAGGAGCTTTAGCTGGAAAATTAAAAATATTAATTGTTAATACCCACCCCCGCAACCCCCTGTGGGTGAGCTATCGTAAAATTCGTTCATAGCCTATTTCTACACCTCTTACAGAAGATTCCTACCAAATTTGAAGTCTATAGAAGCTATAGTTTAAAAACGGGAATTGTTCATTGTTAACGCCTTGGGGAATGAATTTCTTAAAATCTATTCATAGCTGACCTCTACATAGCAAAAGTAATATTCCTACCAAGTTTCACGTTTCTAAGTCTTATGGTTCCCGAGATTTCGTGGTGAGTGACTATATAGATGGGAATTCTTCGATTATCATCGCAATTTTTAACTTTTTATCGGGCTTTTTTAAAATTTTCTTACATACAAAACTTTCTCCTGACAATTCTGAAGATAAAAAAAAAGCCCAATTGGTCCAGCCGTTCTCCACTACCGTGAGAAGATTCTTAGCTGAATGTAAAAGAACATTATCCGTTCAGTAAACTCCGTTGAAATCGATGAAAACAAAAGAATCAAGAGAAAACGTTTTTATTAGCGGGATAAATGTTCATAAAAGTAAAACAGCAATAAAAAAATGAAGGAACGTTAGAATTCGAAAAATAAATAGCCATAAACCATCTAGGAAAAATTTCGCATCGAATGGTGGTAGTTTCATGTCGATACGATCAGTGGTTTAAGCGTGATTGAGCCTCAAAGGAACACCATTTTCATTATATATATATAGATAATAAAAGTGTAGTTCTTATTTTAATAATGTGGATTGACTTAGGATAGTATTATTATAGTAAGTAGGAATTAGTGTACGATCATATATATTTTTTGCATGCCATCTAAGGCGGATTGTTTGTCCCTATATTTTGTGTACCTACCAACAATGTAATACCAATCTACATATAAACGATTTGATTTGATTTGTAACTGGAAGATTTCTGTACATTTAATATATTTTGAAAATTTTGACATGGGGTTGCTTTATAGTCGATTACTGAGTCGGAAAAAGATTTTTATTTAAATTTTGTCTGTCTGTCTGTCCGGGCATCACGTAAAAACTACTGAACGGATTTAAATAAAATTTGGCATAGTGGTAGCTCATATTCCAGGTCAACATATGGAATACTTTTATCCCGATAAACACTAAGTTTCCTCCGGGGAATAGATTTTTTTTTGCATTGTTGTGTTGAAGTCTATGCTAGCCGGTAATAAATACCAATCTCACTTAGATTATAAATACAAATAATGTCATTAGATACATACAATATTTTAGCGATTGTTCGTTAATGTCATTATGACTATTCATAAGTAATAAACATAGACCGTTCAGTTTCGTGATTTAAACTACTTTTGTCTTCATGCAGTGCATTGACTTCTAGCCACATTTTACTGACTATAATGCCAAATAAGGAGCATTAAGGTGGCTAGGCTTTGAATTGTCTTATTTACATATTTATTGAAAATTGGACGACCCGGCGAGCTTAGTTTCAACCAATGAACGTCATCTTTTGGCAGTGGCGTGCACTTCATACATGGACAAAAGCACTGCCTACCCAAATTATTTTATATAGCTCGTATTGGAGGGGATTTTTTTCCATTTTATGCTATGTATCTGCTTTATGCATACCCTGGCCGAAGACCCTTTGCACGCCACTGTCCGTTAAACACATTCGTGCTTGGAACTTTAAGCCCTCGATCGCCAGTGGTTTGCACTTCATACATGTACAAAAGCACTGTATACTCTGTGATTTTTATTCGCATTATTGTGAGACACACGCACGGCATCTTTTTTTTATACTTCTTATAAGAATAAGAAAAGAAGAATAAGAAAATTAAATGAAGAAATATGAAGACAATCGACAAAAGGAAGAAAGAAAAAAAAATATACTACTTACCATCTAATCCCACTGTCAGTTGAAGCCCTGTAAAAGAAAAAAAAAACATTATTTACGATTCGAATAGATGAAATCTCCCTATGTAAAAAAAACTGTTCACATAACTTAAAAACATTAGTTTTTCTTTTTTTTTTAGTAACCAGCTTTTATAATAATAAAAATAATCATTTAATTCAGACGTTTCCATCCATAGATTGTTAGTATATTAGTTACAATTTTTCCTTAAACACTAAGTTAGTATTGATTAGTTTAAATAATAAAAATAAATAAAAATGAATGAAATTTATAATCTGAATTAAGTTAAGAACAAACGCGTTGGTAAATTCAAAGTGAAAATTGTTCAAAGAAAACGGTGACTAAACTACATATATAAAAATTAATTTTATATAGTTTAGCCCTTGTTATTGATATTTCCTCCAAGTGTAGGTATAAAAAAACTACACTACACTATAAAAATTATAAAATTATAAAAACGTAATGAGTCATCTCTTGCTTCAAAATGTACAATCTTAATATATATAAATCTCCTGTCACGATGTTTGTCCGCGATGGACTCCTAAACTACTGAACCGATTTAAAATTAAATTGGCTCACCGTGAGCGGTCTGGTCCAACTTAAGAGATAGGATAGCTTAGATCTTTAATTATAGTCACAATTTTATTTTATTGCAAATTATTTGTCTATAATTAATTGGCAGTCACATGTTATATATATATATACTACTATACTAATTTAAAGCTTAGCGATACTGAATACTTTAAAAACAAAATCAAACGCAGACGAAGTCGCGGGCAACAGCTAGTTGTAATATATAGACCTTTTTTCTAATTCAAAAATGTTTTATTCATGTACCTTATTACAGGCACTTATGAAGCGTTTATACATTAAACATGCTACACTAATGTTAGTGAAGTAGATCGAAACTACAATGTTTCCATAATAATGATGGCACTACATTCGCTATAAGACTGATATAAATGCATATACCAATTTCGGGATCGGCGGCCGTAGCTTAGTAGACAAAGCGCTTAAGCCACGATTGCTAGGAGTCGAATAAAGTCGGTTCCGAAAATGTATAAATAGCATTTTAAAAAAAGTTTGGAAAATCCAAAAGTGCACGCCTCATAATCTCATTTTTTTCACAATAAAATTGTTTTTTTTTTAACTGAAACTTTCAATGCTCATTACAAATTTTTTTTTTCATATTAATTATTATTCATTTTTTGTAAACAAGACACGGGAATGTCATAATGATTGCACATTGAAAGTTACAATTAATATTAGCTAGAATAATTACATGGAAATATTAGCTAGAAAAAATTTAACGACAGTGAATTGAACGCTCATATTAACTAAGAAATTATGTCGTGTGTTACTTTAGATAATTAAAAAAAAATTATTCCGATACGATCATTTTTTCGACCAATTTTGATGCCACATACACCCGTCCATACACGGACGTCCAGAAAAGATTATGTTTAATGTTATTATTTACTATGTTAAACAAAAAAATTGTTATTGAAATGTATTTTATGTGCCTGACAAATTATTTGACTTGAGTGTACTCAAATTAACCTGTAAGTGCAATATAAATAACAAAAAATCAATTTCAGTTTCGAGAAAACTGCTTTTTTTGAAATGTCGAGAGTAGAGCACAACCTCAACGCTTCGCTTATGAGGCGTGCAATTGATAATTTCCTCCAAGTGTACGTACAACACTTTTAAAATTATATAAAATCATTTAGCTATATTACTTTTCATTATATAAGAGAATGGGAGAAGCCGTGCTTAAAAGTTAGTGATATAATAAAAATGCACTATCATCTCCCTCCCTACCCCTACAGCGAAGTGTTTAATATAATGAAAAGCTGTCAACATTAACAATATTGTGTTTTTTACGTCACAGGCCCTTTTGATCCGCTTTATCAAATGAAGTGAAACAACGAGATAAAAGCATATCCGCTGATGAGTTGTATGCTCACGCTTTACACCGTAGGGATATGTGTCGTCCAAAAATTAATAAAACATACATTTATGCGTTTTACGTGTTGGCTCTGTGCATCATCCTAATAAGATAATGCCCTAACGACGGACAAGACAATGCTTAAGTAAGTAACGCTTTCTAGAGTCGCTTTTTCTAGGCAGTGGCGTGCACTTCATATATGCACATAAGCACTGCCTACACTGAATTTTTTTATGTCTCATAAAGGAGACGGATTCATCCATTTCATGTCATATTCCTTCTTTATGCATACCCCGGCCAAGAAACTCGTGCACGCCACTGTTTCTAGGCAACTCATAATATAACCTAACTTGTCTATGGTTCTTGCCATAAGGTGTGTAGGTTTGTATTATCATATTTTTAATGGACTTAATTGGGTTGGTAAAAAAATAATAAAACATACATTTGCATGCGTTTTACGTGTTGGCTCTGTGCATAATCCAAATAAGCTAATGCACTAATGACGGACTAGACAAAACTTAAGTAACGCTTCCTAGATGATTCCTAGGCATACATTTACCTATCACCAATCGATTTTCGCTAGGCAACTCATAATATAACCTAACTTGTCTATGGTTCTTGTCACAAGGTGTGTTTGTATTATCATATTATTTTTTTGTATGGATTAAATTTAATTAAAAAAACCGAATTTATATTTCATCCGTCAAATATCCGTTTAGGAGTTCCCTAAACCGCGCACTAGAATCGAAATTGCGCAATCT
Organism: Pararge aegeria; assembly: GCF_905163445.1. Classification (NCBI taxonomy): domain Eukaryota; kingdom Metazoa; phylum Arthropoda; class Insecta; order Lepidoptera; family Nymphalidae; genus Pararge; species Pararge aegeria. Next base: position 8,542,403 of record NC_053204.1, on the reverse strand, counting down.
GCTCAGAAGTAACGCATCCGAATTCGTATTCCTAATCCAAATTCAAATCGATTGATGGATTTAAAACCGCGATTGTACAATACAGATACAGCCAAATCGGTCAAACTTATACCCATCTTTTTGCGTCGGGGTTTTAAAATAAATGGCATTAAGAATCTTTGAAATAATGCAGAAACCGGCTCGCATTTTATACCGATTGTTTCGAAAAATTCCACGGAGCTAAGTTCCACTTTAGAAAAAAGATTGCAGCTTTTCAATTCGGTTTTGTTTTGAACTTTTTACTCCATACAACGATTGCCATGTGGCGTAGAGCTGACACTGCCTAGGAGAATGGAGCTGATTAAAAATAGTGCCTTAAATAGTGCTTGAAATAGATTTCGACAAAAGCTACTTCCATACAAAATGATTTAAGAACGATATATCAACCCGCTCTTTAGTTTCTGGCACGTGAGTAAGGAAGAAATTTTCAAAGAGCGCACGCCAACACCGCTGCAAAAGTGATTTCGAAGCCTCGTATCCTCGTAGCCTTGCATCGTACAAGAGAGCTAATAAAGACTGTTTATCGCATAGTTTCTAAGGGGATGGATAATTATGTTGGAAAAATATTTGTTACTTTTATTTTGAACAATAAATTAAAAAAAAAAAAATCTGTTACTCTACCGAGTGTGCCAGTACTTTAAGATCGTTGATGCAACCAACTCAAACCAGTCTAACATTTTAGTATTAGTTTGAATTAAATATTGTTAGGTGTACGATGTCTTTTCCTGTCCGCCGATATCCGATCCGCGGGCTGCTGCTGCTAGAGAAACATGCCATGGATCCACATTCACAATTCATACAATTTATGTAACGAATAATATACATATCCAGTAATCAGTATTCAATCATTTACAATCTTAAATACAGTCTACTTTATACATTACACACGCTTTTAGCAAAAAAAACTAACTAGAGAAATTAAGTAAGAAAGAAAATGGATATTTTATGAGCTTTCTTTGTCTTCATAAAAATATTTCAAGTTAACATCCACACACACTTAAAACTGTTCACGCCCAAATGGGCCGGTACATTTGAATGTGATTTTTTTATCAGAAAGCGTCTCCCTCTTGGAGCAATGGCTCTTTGACTCCACACAACGAATACCATGTGACATCCGCAACTGCGGGGCATCTCATAACGAGGGGCTTCGGCGTTGAATCCGGTACCCTGCCCCATATCGCATTCACGTTTTGTTTTACAATAAAAGCCTCATTTTTATGCTGAATAGGCATTGACTGTTGATAGAAACAGCTTATAATAGCTCATCAGCCTCAGTATCTGAGCGCCTAGTGTGATATTTTCTACCTATTCGATAGCGTGAACGTTTTGAGTGGTCACAGCCCTTCTTTATCCTCGGTTTGGATGTCTTACGATGCGACTCCTCGTCCTCTGTGCTACTACTAACATACACTGCGACCCAAAGCCCGTCTACCCGTTTTAATTATTGGCAGCCCCTCCCTGGGGTCCCATCTTTAGTCCATCAGTGGACTGTTGACTGTTATAGGCTATAGATAGATATGTATAGATACTCTCTTATGATAGAGAGGGTCTGTACCCAGCAGTTAAAAATGATACTCAAATAAGTACATATATTGTAAGATGAAGACCGCTTCAACCTTTACGTGTGTTTATCTATTCTTAGTAAACCCGGGTAAAGGTTCCAGCGCAGACAAACGTCAAAAAAAAAGTTAAGGCAAAAGTATTACCGATTCGCGACAAACACCCCACACAATCGCAACATGTCGGGACGTGTAATGAGTTGCGCAACACTCGGCAAGGGTTAGAGGCGAGCCGCTAGGCGTTTTAATTGCTAGGGCTGTCACTAGGCAGACATTTTTTACTGTTCTTGGTGTGTTTTTTTGTGTATTATATTTTGGAAGAAAATACTTTTGGTCGAAGCGTAAGGTATAAAATAATAAACTCCTCTTTGTTTAATATATCTACTAGTTTTTACCACTTCGATTTTGATGTGTACCCTGAACTACCACTATGCAAAACATGTCAAGCTCTGAAAAAAAAATAACGAATCTGTCCCACCGGAACTGTACATTTTTGATAATAGCAAACTCAAATTAAAAAAATATTTCTAAATAATTTTGCCCTACCTACTAGTATATGAAGGATTCATACACATTATATGTTATCATTCTTGTGCGTGCAGAGCAAGATGCTAGGCGTAGTGAGATAAAGGCCAGACCATCGCCGGCCATATATTACAATATTATTGGTGGAGTACTGACGTGCTGTCAATGTGATCGCACGTTTAAAACAAAGAGTGGTTATGCCAGTCACTGGAGAGCACATCAGGTACGCTCATAATAGCTAGAAGGAGTCGCTGTGGTCGGATACGGCCAGGAGGATATATATATATAAGGCTGCGTATTCGAATTCTTCCCCCTTGAGAAGGTCCTCCCGGCGATAGATACGGGGATTCTATTCGTCCGTCCGGAGATAAGTCCTCGAGTTGAAAGGCACAGGCCGTGTTCCTGGTGTGCCTTCGATGGTGTTTAGAGATTATCGATGTTTTCACAGAGGAGTGCCTGCTTTGGTAGGCGCCGCTGGCTGGGTTGCGGTCGTGTGCGAAAGCTTTCCCATGACCCAGTCATCAGGCGACGAGTTGGAACACCGTGGGGTTTTAGTCGGTAAAAGTTCGGCAAACCATTGCACCTCCCCGGGTGGTATCCATGAGGATTTTTTGCTCACGAACGCCGCTTGCGACTTTTATGAGGACCTCGGGTTGGAAGGCGCCGCCTGTGTTCCCCGTGCGACTTCGGCGATTTTAAGAGCCATTTTAGGGTCTCAGAGGAGGGTCTGACACGGCGGGCGCCGCTAGGAGGGTCGCGGTTATGTGCGAAAGCGTTCCGTTCGGCCCAGCCATCAGGCGACTGGTTGGAACACCGTGGGCCCTTCAGACTCGAACACACCAATGCGGCGGCGGCAGAAATAAGTTAATGGCGGTAGTTCCCCGAACGACCTCTGTCACAATAGAAGAGCTTTTGACAAAGATTTTTTTTCATGCACGTGGCAACCCTAGCGCCGTGTTACATTCTGGCTGGCGGAGCTGGAGTGGCGCGTGGGTTGTCGCGCGTGCTTTATATTTTATAACATTTTAATGGCCTTGCTTAAATATTAGTTATGTGAATAAAAAGCAACATTTTAAAATTCACCGGTGAGTACGTGCGTGTTTTATTATAATGAGATTTGAAAAATAAAACTGAAGAGCATGTTGACGACCTCCCCGTGGTGCAGCGGTGAGCTCTATGGTTTTAAGGAGGTCCTGGGTTTGATCAACAGTAGGGGCAATTTGGGAATGAATGAATACACTTTTGTTGTACACCACAGAGAAAATTTACAGAGATACAAATACAACAGCACAATAAATAGAACGTACAATTTGGCGGCCTTATCGCTAAATAGCGATCTCTTCCAGGCAACCGAAGGCATACAAGAAAATGCTATACGAAATTAGTAGGTGGTACAACAAACATTAGTGAAATATTAGGAATATATTTGGGAATTTATAATTTCTGAATTTTCTCTTGATGACTTACGGATCTGAAACGTAAGCGCTTACAATGGGCCTCATAAGGAGGTTCAAATACACAGCGGGCTAGGGAGAGAAATATGTTGGGAGTATATATATCTACGTGTTGAAATGAGAAGTGAGGATATCCATAGAAGAATCACCGACATAGCTCAGGGAGTCGCAAAGCTGAAGTGGCAATGGACGGGGCACATAGTTCAGAGAACTGTATAAAACACATTTAATCATCAACATCGACGTTACTACACTATTGATGAATTTCCTGGGGTTGCCTGGAAGCAAATGTTTTCATCTCACACATGATAGAACATTGTTTGTTAAATTTTAAAATGATGCTGAAAACTGCTGAATTTCTTGCCGGCTTCTTCTCAACAGACTCTGACTTGCGAACCGGTGGTAGTCACTACAAAAAGACATACTTGACGTTTCAAAAGTGCTTGATAATTAGAGCTAATTGAAATAAATGAATTCTGAATTAATGCAATAATGTTATTGTAGATATCAAATTAAACTGAAGTGTTATAAGGTATCACACTCGGGGGATATCACATAGGGGACGTGCAGGATAAAAATGTTGATGATTAAGCTACGCTTTCTTTGGGGATTTTGTCTTAGCCCTTTTTTTATTTTTTTATTATATAACTAGTAGTTGGCCGCGACTTCGTCTGCGTTTGATTTTGTTTTTTGACGTGGCATTCAATTTAGTTGTAGTTCTAAAAAAATGTAAAGTATGTAGTATAGCTAAGCCTTAAATGAGGGGTTTGCTGCTGTCCGCTGTGGAGTTCTATCTTCTATCTCTAACCACAGTTTCGGCAAAAATGAACACATATTATTACCTCTATAGTACGAAAATATTCGGTTATAATTTGTCGGAGTGATGGTGTAAAATCGTCAAACACTCATCCCCTCTCCCAAACGAAGCGAGCTTAAGTCGGGATAAAAAGTATCCTATATTACTTCTAACACTTCCAATAATATGTGTACAAAGTTTCATGAGGATCGGTTTAGTAGTTTTTGCGTGAAAGCGTAACAAACAAACTTACATTCACATTCATAATATTAGTAGGGATTGGGATAGGGATTATATGACCCCAACTGAATACAATATCTACACATTTCAGAGAGTTTTCATAGTCTAACAGGCCCACAACAAACTTACGGTGTAGTTTTAACCTCGCGGCCAATAAGTAACTTCACGACCGCCTTAATTAAGAGGGCGAAACCGCGGGAAACAGCTATTCCGTATTAAAGCTTTAACTGTTTTTATCAACTCCTAGTTAGAGTAACAAAGCTTCTTATCGCACCGCTGCACCCAAGAGGTATTCAGAGCACAGTAATATTTTTTTTCTTTCTTCCATTTTTCTTTCGTGAATAAAGACTTGGCCTGAAAAGCGATCTTAGTTTTTACGTACATTCATACCTAACCAGTATTTTCTTTTTTCTTAACATTTCCCACTAAGGGTGCGCTCTCACGAGGCGGACGAGGTGCCTCGCGTCAGCTTTACTACGTCTACAAATTCGATCAAGTGCAAGTTAACTAGGATTTGTATGGAATACAAAGAGCGCCATCTAGTTTCATATACACCTTTATATTTATTCATTTTTACAGAGAGGAACATATATGCCTATGCAACTCTTGTCAGCTGGCGGCTGTGCGGTATCTCGACCTCATAGCGGTGTATTTATTCACCTACCATTTATTACACGAAAGTTTACCATTTGGCGGCCTTATCGCTACATAGCGATCCCTTCCAGGCAACCAAAGGCGTAAAACACAGCTCAAGAAGAGAGGTAGGTGGTGCATATAAATTAACATATATTTGCATATATACCTACATATACATAAATATTATACATACAATATTATATATATATACTGAATATACCTATACAATGAATATTAATAATACATCTTCTAGGCAAGGGCGCTCCACCTTAGGCTGCATCATCAGTTACCATCAGGTGTGATTGCAGTCAAGCGCTCGTTTATAAATATAAAAAAATAAAAGTGTATGCCAGCTCCGACGCACGACTGGAGTTTACTCCTTAAGTACGATTGTCGAAACATACACAAAAAGAGTTTATTTAGCTGAATAAAGATTGATACCATATGAAAGAGTAAATTAAAAATCTTGTGCAATTTATTCACCCACGGCGGAAGTGTAACTTCTTAAAAGTAGCCTACGGGAGATTGAGGTGGATGTAGAGTATCAGAACTATAAGAATAAATGTAATGTTTATTATTTAGTTTCCTTGGTAACTTAAATAGGAAAAATAAGTTAATTAAACGAAAGCGACGTTGCATGTTTGCGCATCACAGTTGCCGGGCATGCAACGTCGCAAAGCGAAAACGTAACGAGGTCATTCATCGGTTGATTTTACTCCTCAAATTTTTCCCATACCGGGCGCCTTATATATGAAAATCGATTCTTAAGGAGTAAACTCCAAAAAAAAACTATTTGCTACAGTGAGACCACAACTTTACATTCCCAACTACTCTACGCAACTGCTAACGCAGGTTTTTTGTTGAGAATACAGAAAAAAAAAATGCTTCCATTGAAACTTTTCCTCGCATGGCAGAAAGCAGCCATTAACCAGTACAATGCACCTCTTGAAGCCACTTTCCAAATTTCGGGGTTGAGTGACAACGTACGTACGTACGTACACGCAGCTTATCCTCCTAATGACGGGAGATACATATCCTTTTGTTTTTATTTTTAGCGAAACAGAACTGCCAGTGGAAAAAAATCTCGCACAACTTATGTTATCTTTAAAAGAGCATCACATATGCGTGAATATCGACAAAATGCCACTGACTTTATAAGAGACGACGATCAACATTTGAGGTACCTAATATTTAAGGTGTTGAGATCTGCTTAACGAACTCAAACTTTTAATAGTAATGTTGTTTTTCACAGCTAAGAAAAAATGTGTTATTCTTCACCATATATCTGACGAAATGTTTATAATAACGTCCTAAATATTAATTTGGAGATTTCATTGCTGTTCCTATTCTCCCATTTCCGAACCCAAAAACAGCACTGAACGATTCTTCTCTCTATGATGCCGGCGCCCTTATCCGCCTCAAAAAAACTAGAACGCAGAGCTGTCACTTAAATTAACAGAAGCAAACGATTGAGACGGTTTCCGCTTTTAACCGGCGATACGAGGTTAATGTCTGGCTGATATAAAACCGTCAAATAGAAGGTTCAATAAGACCCTTCTAAGAATAATTATTAGTGTGTGTGCCAAGAAACTGCAACATAAGTGGTCGTATTTGTAAAGAGAGGACTTTGTGGGGGATGTTTGAGAAAACGGATAACGTGCTGCCGACCGTATACTCATGAAAAATAAGATCTCTCAATAAGTTCAAAGTTTATATAAATTAACAGAAAAATCCTATTCTAACGTTAAGGATTACTTAAGCGATGAAAATGCTCGGGTGTGAATTGCTCTAACTGCATAGCGTAATATAAATTTACTGTGAGATGGTGATAACAAAAAAAATTACCCGGCTAGTTTGTCGGGTGCATTTGGAACCCTCGTAGCTTTAGGTTTAAGTTGGCGAACGAAGTTATCACCATGCCCTTACAATTATGTAAACATATTATATGTTTGAACGCTTGCATGAATAAGAAGTTTTGAATTTGAATTTTAAATTTTAAAAAATTTGAATTTGATCAAGCAATTTCATTTTCCTTCGACAATTTACTGCGAAAAATTACAGTCCACTCATCGATGATAATAGTATTAAAATAACTAAACTCAGTGGGTGCACTGGGTTTCTCACCAGGGTATGCATACAGCAGGAAAATTGCATAAAACGGCCAAAATTCTCCTCTTTAACGAGTTATATATAAATTTTAGGGTAGGCAGTGCTTTTGTGCATGTATTAGGTGCACGCCACTGACTAAACTTATATACAAGACGATTCAGTAAAATTTGCCTCGATAGAAAAAAATAGTATTGCCTCTAACTAGAATTACGATTTTCTTAGCCATTAATTTAAGTTCCGGGCAGTGGCATGCACAGGGTTTCTGACCAGGGTATGCATAAAGAAGGAAGATGGCATAAAATTGAGAAATCCTTCCCCTTTATGAGTTATACAAAAATGTTAGGGTATGCATTGCTTTTGTGCATGTATGAAGTGCACGCCACTGGTTCCGGGATATAGTATAAAATACGTAACATGTAGCCTAGTTAGGGCTTGCGGCCTGAGTGTACAGAGTTCGATCCCCGGCACGCAGCTCTAAATTATCTTGGAATTTTAAATATCACATGCGTTAACGTTAAGGGAAGAAAGACATCTACATTCCAAACTAACAATCTTGTTAAAACTGGAAAAAATTGAAAAATATACTATTTTTGATTTGATTGATTTTGATCAAAGGTGTTTGTTTCTACGAATTTGTACATGGCCAGCACGGCTTTAAACGTCCTCCTCTCACAATAAGGAAGGGTTTAAGGCCGTAGTCCACCACGTTGGCCCAGTGCGGATTGGTAGACTCCACACACCTTTGAGAACATTTTTTTTTTTTAATTTATTTAATGTGTATAAAAGACTTGACTAACTTTAACTTTGTAATCAAGAAATACATTACAATAGCTCATTTTAACAAAAAACCATTACAGATCAAATTTCAATCTGAGAATTATATAGGATGGAAGAACCCATGGAATGAAACTTATTTAAAGGAGAAAAGTAACTTTGGTATTCCAGTTTATAACATCCCAAACAAACAAAATGGGGCAAAAATTAAATAAAATTAAAATGCCTTATAGAATTAAAAATAACCAGTTCAATAGTGGGACAATGAATGTTCCACAGTTGTTAATAATAGTAAATTCGCATGACAAAATTATAAATCAGATCGTACAAAAGATAATTTTATTTTTATATTTTAAAAAGTGGATGCAAATAAATAGTGGATGTAAATTATGGAGAGAACTCTCAGGCACGCAGGTTTCCTCACGATGTTTTCCTTCACCGTTGAAGCAAGTGATATTCAAATTGCTTAAAACGCACATAGCTTAGAAAAGAAATTCGAACTCAGCCCTCCGAAATTAAAGTCGAAGTCCTTTAATTTTTAAAACTGATATTTCGACTAGTCTAAAACTACAATTACATTTTTGCCATTTCTGCCAAGTTCACTAACCCACATCCACACGGGTTGAATTTTTAAAGTGGGTAATAAAGCTATAACGAGTACCCACTTTACTGTAATTTATTCTAAGCCATGAGCTCGCTTCCTCACTCGCCAGGCGAGTCAACTAGGTCAAGTACTTTGCAGTACTTACAAAATACCGTATACACCGAATATATTGTTGTACTACCCGCATTTTTTGAATTCTACTACAAGTTAGCCGTTATCTGCAATCTCTCCTTGTAAGTAACGATGCAGTCTAAGATAGTAGGGAGCGAATCTGTTAGGATTAGGGCATTTATACGTATGACACCTTTTTTTTTTATACAGACAAAATGCCTGACGCATACCACTCCGTTGGGGAAAACGGAGTATTTATCTGGGACTTACACGCACTAAAAACTCTGTGTCCCTCGATAGATCTATAAGTGAGAGCACGGGATTTACTTGCGTATTCACCGCACTCATACGTCTGAAGCCTGCTCCAACGCCAGACCAGAGAAAATTCTGTGATTTTAAATCGCCAAATCGCCAGTTTATAAATTACGCAAAACAGCTTTAACAGGGAGCATCTACAAATGTTTGGAAGGTTCAACCGGTTGAAATTCAAAATTTATTTATTTCGAGTGGGCCTAATGTAAGCATAAATTAACAATCATTGTTCTATCTTGTAAGATGAAATGGGAGCGGCTTGCTTCCAAGTAACCTTGTCAAGCTAATGGAGTGATTATAGTCGTGTACTGAATCCAGAATACCGTCATCATAATCACATTAACCATTACCGTTGAAGCAAGTGACATTTTAGTTGCTTAAAACGCTCATACTTGCTGGGATTCGAACTGGTGCGTGCTGGGATTCGAACTAGGCCGACCGAAAATGAAATCGAGCTCCTACCCAATGCGCTATCACCGCTTCCACATGCCAGAATACAGTGTACAATTTCAACTATGGGAGAATAATTTGTTCGATCTGTCTGATTCTTTTTTTTAGTTCTTTGATAAAAATGGGCACAGTTGGCAAGACCGGAAATGATTAGTTCAAGCTGTCCCCCTGCTCCCGTCGAGGGGACAAATCAAACTTCTTATTCCTATTTGCACCACTAAGAAAACAGCGGGGAGACAGACTGGAAAAAAATAGTTTATTTTGTCCCCTCGTTGGGAGCAGGGGGAAAAAACTTTTTATTCCTATTCGTCCCCGAAGGGACAGAGCATGCGGACAGATAGGAATAATCAGTTTTTTTAAATAGCCGACATCTCTTACTTTAGTTTTGGGTATTGACTTATAACTACTTCTTTTAAGTTAGTTGCCGTGCACCGATGGGGAATAACTAAAAAAATCATAATTTGAAAACGGAAAGTAGTTAATTACTTCTTTTAAGTAAGTTGCCGTAAACCGATGGGGAATAACTTAAAAAAACATAATTTGAAAACGGAAAGTAGTTAATACAATTTACGCTGAGCCCTTTGCATATTTATAAAAAAATCCTTGGAACACTTCGCCACGTTAACTATTTAATAATAGAAAAATAATAATCTCATCAGCTTAGTAAGATTATGAATATTGCATTTTTGCTGAATTTTTACCCATTTTTTTTTATTTGTCCTTAAATTTAAAACATCTTTGCCTGACTGTCAACTGTAATATTTAGATACGAGTTCAATTCAAAGAGCCTCTTACATTTTAATCTAACATTTTTTTAAATAAATCTGAGTTATATCTGTGTTACGCTACAGAATAAAAACGTAGGGTGTATTTGGCCAAGCGTGAAACGTTAATTGCCCTTAACCCTGTGTTCTCAACTTCATTCTCTTGAGACTTTCGTTGCGGTAACCAAGGGCACAAATTATCATTATGGCCGCCTCTTTGAATAAAATAAGGGGGTGTTTATGATCAACTGGAGTGCTCGAATCAGCTTAACGAATTAGAAGGAGAGTTGAGATAAACTTTTATCTATCTTACTGCCTTTACACGGGCAATTCTTGCATATATGTACATATGTTAGCAAATCTGCCTTTGTACGTACAGTTGGTTAAAGATAAAAAGGTATCTTCGTTCATGTTAGTCAAAGTTTTGCATAATCTGTGGTCGGTATAAGTTGGAGTAGAAACTCAAAATGACAGGAACCCAGATAAAAAAGGAAGATCATATAAAATGGTGGGAAAAATAGATGTACAGAGGAGTACAGACGGAAGGTTATGGAAGTTATCTCTTTGTGGTTAATTAACAGTGGGATATAAGTTCAGATAGATTGATGTTTGAATGTATAAGTTAACGTTGTAAGATATGAATATGGGGTTTTATTCATTGTATGAATTAATTAATACACTTTTATTGTACACCAAAGAAAAAAGTAGTTATACACACAGACCAAGAGACTACGATTTGGACTTATTGCTACATAGCGGTTTCTACCAGGCAACCAAGTACGCAAAATGAAAAAAACATACCGAAAATCAGTTTTAAATATATGTGTGGATATATAAATCTGATGTTCGGAAACGGTTTTAACAATTTTCATGAAATTCAGAACGCAGGGGTTTCGGGGGCGATCGATCGGTCTAGGTAGTAGTTTCATTTTTAGAAAACATCGTTTTATCCGTTTAATTAGGCAATATCATTAGAATACCATGGAAAATTTCGCCACCATTTCGGGTTATAATAGCTTAGGAGGGAAAGCGGGCGGTCCCGAAACTAGGAGATCCGGTTCGAGTCCAGACAATTATTTTTTTCCTCTTTTTTTGTTCGGCATTTTCTTTGTATCGCAAAACAAACACATTTAAACAAATTGAGAAAAACCATTAAATTAAAAACAACACTCTGGGACCACCTCTGAGTTATAACATACCAAACAAAATAGAGTCATCAAAATCGCTTCATAATTGGCGGAGTTTTAGCTTAACAAATATAGAAAAATAAAAAAAAACAAAAGGACAAGGGCGTTGATAGCGCATTGGGTGGTAGCTCGACTTCACTTTCGGGGCGCCGAGTTCGAATCCCAGCTCGCCTATACATAACCTATCAGTTATGTGGGTTTTAAGTAATTAAAATATTACTTGCTTCAACGGTGAAGGAAAACATCGTGAGGAAACCTGCATGCCTGTCTACATATTGCTCTCTAAGGTGTGAGGAATCCACCAATCCGCACTGGGCCAGCGTGGTGGACTACGGCCTTAACCCCTTTCATTATGGGAGGAGACCCGTGCTCTGTAGTGGGCCGGTATGGGTTGTTGTAATAAAAAAAAACATACAGTCTAATATTGAGAACCTTATTTCGATTGGGAATTCTTATTGAGTCGGTTGAAAATAAAACTCAAAGTCAAAGTCAAAAATATCTTTATTCAAGTAGGCCCATAGCGGTACTTTTGATGCGTACATAAGAATTACACGGTAGTGAGATGATGGCGATAACCACATTCGTAAACTTAAAACTAAAGCTACGAGGGTTTTAAACGCGTCCTGGTCTAAGAAGAATCAAACAACAAACTAAGCCGGGTGTTTTTTTTTGTTATCACCATCTCACAATGTCATTTTAAATTATTAGAAGAGCAACCTGGTTAGAGCAATCATTTACAACCAAGCTTTTTTATCGATTACGTAGTCCTTTATAATAGGACTTTTCTATAAGCTTACGTTTAATACAAACTTTGAACTTTTTAAAACAAAAATATATTGATAAACTTGCTGTGTGCCACCTCATCGCATATCACCCGTCTTTAATTTAAAAAGTGTGAGTTTATTATTAAAACACCTTATTCGAAAAACAACATGGTAGCTTACAGAGAATGTAAGTCTTTGTTAGCTACCATATTGTTTTCCGAATGTCTGTAAGTAGGATCGCTGTAAAGCAAATAATTTACAATTCAAAAGTTCCACTCTAATTAGTTAGTTACACGAATCCGTGGGGATTAACTTGTGTTATGCGAACAACTCGCATGCGAAAGCAAATATTAGCGACTAGCTTTAGCCCGCGTCTCCGTCCTGGTTCATTACGGTTGTTTGCAAATGCCTCTGGAACCGTTTGTTTCACTGGGATAAAAAGTAGCCTATGACACTCTCCGTCCATTAAACTAACTCCATGCGAAATTAAGGACAAAAAAAAGATAAATGTTTGCTTAGTTAGTGGGTAAAGGAATGACAAACAAACAAACACACTTTGGTATTAATACTAATATCTAACATAATCTCAAAAATTTATATCATTCTTTTTTTTTCACATATTTATTTCTTTTTTCCTTTATATAATTTTGCCTGTTAAATTGTCAAACGTTTGATAATAAGACCATAAATATAGGAATGACATTGCCTCCTGTAACACATTTTAAACTACCGCAGGAGACAGGGCATCACACCAATGAAATGTATATTTTTTTGATAAAATAAAGATATTATTATTAATCTTAGATATTCAACAAATCTACAGACAAACAGAACAATCTATAATATTAGTATAGATTAAATAATAGAAAGATTTAAAATTCAGATGCAAATATATCTAGTTTTCAATTCAATGTTCCATCTAGGATATGAAAAATAGAAATATACATTTTGTAAAAAAGGCTAAAAACAAGCCGGTGAGACGGCTGCTTGTACAATGACTGGGGGTTTGTTAATTGCAAATATCAACTCTAGATAATACGGATTAGGGTTGAATTTAGATAAGCACTATGCAAATTTTCCAATGACTTCTTGAATAGTTCAATACAAAAGCGATAGCGGGTGAAACTTTACGTATATTATTTTTTAAATTTGACTAGTTACCATCCGACATAGATGTGTCAATGCCGCCTTGCTTACTTTATTTCCAGTACGATGTCGCTTAGAAAACTTGTTGGGGTGTTGGTTTAATGTAACTGCTATACTGCTAGGTAAGACTGCATCATCACTTAGCACCAGGTGAAATTGCAGTCAAAAGCTTACTTGTAGTGGAAAAAAATAATTAAATATAGAATATTCTTATAATTTTTTTAAATTATAAAAGCTGATTTTTTAATCTGTGCATACTATTTATTATTCATATAATACACAATTTATCCAGGACCATCGCGTCGCATTCCACGGACCGCGTCCTCACTTAGTGATACTAATTATTTTTTGCCTCAAAATTAAAAAAAATTAAAATTATTCGCGTTCAAACATAAAAACTCTTAAGCTTTAGTATTATTAGTATATACGAAGCATAGATAAATACATTTATTTTGAATTATTGTGACTATAAACTTAAATCCCAATAAATAAAAATGTATATGTACCTTCATTCTAAGATATTGAGAGCTGTTAAATTTTATATAAGAGTAGATTTTGCCCGCGGCTTAGTCCGCGTTTTTCGTGTTTTAATAACTAAATTGGTTCAGTTGTTTTCGCGTGAAAGAGTAACTATATACATCAATACAAAATTTTCATTGCTAATATTTGTATATAAGAACTGTCTTCATCAGTTGAGAGAGTAGCTGGTTAACTTTATTTTACTGAATAACCACCACGCAGTACTATATTTCACAAAGAAGCCGGCAAGAAACCGAAGAGTTTCTCGTTAAAGTATAAAAATGTGTAATTAGTCTCCCACCATAGTCTTCAACTTGCACCACAACTCTATAAACAGGGGGGAAAATATCCAGGATCGTAAATATGTCGGGTTTTATAGTTACGCGCCCCTGCGCAGGGTTGCAAGGGTGCCTTTCTTCCACCGCTTGTTAGGCTAAGGGCGGAAACACACTAGTGGCAAGACTGTCTTTATATCTAGTCATAACGCGATCGTTTTGTCGCTGTACCTACCGGTAGCATAAATCTTCTCTTGAGCGTCTTTAGAATCTCGCTATTCTGTTCATATATTTCTGTTCTATATTGGTATCTGAATTTCATGGCTTCCTATTTGCCGTCGCCGGCATCTGCACGTACTTTCGCTTCTGTACTGTGTGTTATTTAACCCAAAAACTCCTTCTTACCTAAAGAATAAAGAGTCAGACTTACGTTCTTTACGTTCTACATTTCAAATATAGAATCAAGTTGAGTTATAAATATCCTTTTTATCCCGTCTTGCCTTTTATTTTTTGCCCTTCTTGTTTGAAAAAGATTGATGTGAGTAAACAGATTTCTTCGAGATTTGCATCATTATTCTTAAAAAAAGTCGAGCAGAGCAAAGCGATTTTGGTGTGCGTCTTGTGAACTTTATCACAATACGGAGTCTACCAATCAGACTGTCGTCACGAGTCGCGCGTGCATTCGGGGCCTTAGACTGATTCTACGATTGCTATCTCTGCCCAGGCTTGCTTAGGTCTTGAGCACTTTATTTTATTACTCAGCTATCTTACATAACCGACTGCCGCGTTGCAAGAAGTCGCCCGTGAAAGCGGGGCCTTTTTATAATACCACGATTGCTTATCTGTGCTTACTTCCTTAGGTCTTTTGCACTTTATTTTAGTACTCAGCTATGTTATATTTCGCCCGCTGCGTTGCTAGAAGTCGTATTGCAAGCATGGCCTTAGACTGATAGTCCGACAACTTGCTTATCTCCGCTCCGTCTTGCCTTCAGCTCTTTATCCTTGCTAATATTATAAATACCAAAGTGTGTTCGTTTGTTTGTCCTTACTTTAAGACCTAACTAAGTTACTATTATTAGTATTTTTAATTTATCTGTTTTTTTTTTAATTTTTATTCATTTTTTGTTTGTTTTCTTTTGATTGTTTTCTTTGCATTATTATTAGTATTTCTCTCTATTCTATTTTTTTTGTATCCTAATTTTAAATAAATCCATATTGTTCGCGTAGTTCATAAGTATAATGAGAATAATAATGTTATTGTTAATTAATGTAGGTGGTCCGTACTAATTAATTGATAATAAATAAATAAATATACTAATCATTTAGATTTTTAGCTGTTAAGCGTTAGTTGAAAAAACGGAGAAAAATATTGGCTACTTTTTATCCTACGGTAACAAACTGGATTCCCACGGGATTCGTAAAAACCGTCATGAACACGGGTACCAGCAAGTTTTATTATAAATAGCTGTCTTACATTACAGTCTGTTTGTTGCAATAAGTCGACCGTTAAGTCATGACCTTAAAATAATACCACGACTGCTTACTGTGCCTTGTGCCAGAGGTCTTTAGCACTTTATTTTATTACTCAGTTTACTTTGCCGACTGCAGCGTTACAAGCAGTCGTCCGTGAAAGCGGGGCCTTATAATGATACCACGTTTGCTTATCTTTGTCCAGTCTCGCTTAGGTTTTGAGTACTTTATTTTGTTACTGAGTCATCACCATTATATGGGAGTGAATGGTCTCCGCGTACTTTTCAGGGATAAAAAAGTTTGTTGAACAGGGGAACGGGAATCGCTTTTTAGGTTCGGAAGACAGATTCTATCGAGACGAAGTCAGCAAGAAACCGAGCAGTGTCTCTTCCAAGCTACCTTGTCGTCATCGGCGTGCATAGAGGGTATGCACAGGGTATGCAGATGATATGAAATGAAGAAACTCCAGTACGAGTTATAAATACTCAAGGGTAGGCTTTTTATAACTCTTACAATGCCTATTCTTAAGTTTCTTATGACTCGTACTAGAGATTTTCTTCATTCTATATCATCTGCATACCCTGTGCATACCTGCTATGCTTGTCGTTAAGAATTTCATCAATCCAGGATTACCTTCCGAATAATGTTATAGAAGCGTATATTCTGCCCCACAAAAAACTTCTGCACCTTTCGCTGACGAAATGCAGATATAGTTATATCAAAGATGAATTACTGCTTTAGGCAAATAGCTGTTTATTTTTTTACCATAGTAGTACAATTAAAGGAATTTTAATTATGCATACATTTATAATATTGACTTAATGCAAGTACCTACAATATCTAGGTGTAATCTATCGTAAAAGGCAATACAGAACTGGTTGAAAACAATTTAATTTGTAAATTTATTCCAATTCTCAACGTGGAACGCATGTGTTGCAGAATGTGGACTTGAATAATACAAAGGAGAATGGCGAGCTCCCATATAGTTCTGGACCCAAAGTTAAGATTCGTTCATGTATAAAACTTCTGATACTTGTAGTCCTAAACTAGACTAACATAAAAGTCAGTCAAATAAAGTTCGGGCAGAGTTACCTCTTCAGATGAAAACGAAAGAGCGAATGAATTTAAATGATCGTATAGAAAAAAGACTCAGATACCAAAAATGCAAAATTCAAAATTCATTTATTTCAAGTAGGCCTAATTAATAAGCACTTTTGAAACGTCAAGTCAGTCGGTTTTAGTGACTCAAACACCGGTTCGGAAGGCAGATTCCACTGAGAAGAGCCGGCAAGAAACTCAGCAGATTGCTCTTTTTCAACATAATTTTAAAGTTTAACAATCTTTAGAATTTTTCTGTTTTGTGAGAGATGAGAGCGGAGTGGCCTGCTTCCAAGCAGCCTTGTCGTTAAGGAATTCATCAATCGTGTAGTAACCACGATTTGTTAAATGTGTTTTAATATATTGTTTAATTTTAGGTAAAGGTAGATCTAATATTACCTACGGTATCCGTTTACAATAATGTAAAAAAAAACCCTTTACGGAAAAACGACGGGGAGTTATGTTTGTCATGTTTGTCATGTTTGTGTGTTTGTGTCTGTCTGTAGCATCGTATTTCCCGAACGAATGGACCGATTCGGGGATTTTGTTTTTTTTTGGTTTGAATGGTTATTAGTCGGGAGTGTTCTAAACTATCTTTGATGAAAATCGGCGAATTATTCATCTCCCTCAATATGGGTATCAAATGAAAGGGCTTGACTAGTAAAATAATGTACACTGTACTGCAGGTTTTTTTTTTTTTTTTTTTATTTTAAATTTATATGTTATTTTTATAACTAAGGAAATGATTAATCTATTTGGAAAAATCCATACAGATAGAGATTGACAGAGGATACATTTTACGCAAAGAAAATAAAGGGTTTCTGCGTATTTATCATCATCATCAAATCAAACAATTACCGGCCCACTAAAGAGCACGGGTCTCCTCCCATAGTTAGGTGATAAGGCCGTAGTCCACCACGCTAGCCCAGTGCGGATTGGTGGACTCCTAACACCTTTGGGAACATTATGACTCTCAGGCATGCAGGTTTCTTAATGATGTTTTCCTTTACCGTTCAAGCAAGTGATATTTAATTGGTTTATACGCACATAACTTATAAAATTAAGAGGTGCGTACTGGGATTTGAACTCGGTCCCCTCGAAAGTAAAGTCGAAGTGGTTTATCACCGCTGCGAAATTCTGTCGAGGTTGCGGACTTAGATTTGGATTATTATAAACTAGCGCTCCCCTTGACTTTCTCCAGATAAGTTTCCCATACAAATACTTCCTTCCGCTATCCTACACATTATATCCCCCTCCCACTTAGTCGACCTTTCTTAAGAATTAGGCTGTCAAATGCAAAGTTTATTTAAATCGGACCGCTATCTCGTTAGTGTACCGCATGCTGGCAAATAAAATTTAATCCCCTATTTTACTCGTTTGGGTATAATATTCATAAATCCACAATCATGTAAATAAGACTAGTAGTTCAAGTAGGTATTAAGTAAAGCAAATTAAGCTATTTACGAGTAAGTAATTCAATATCAATGTTACTTTTTGTCACTTCACAGCTGTTAATGCTAAAAAACATAAATGTATATGCTTGTATTTGAGATGATAATAACATTGTGTGCGAAGGCCCTAAGTCATCCGCTAGCACTTAGCAAAAATAAGAAATTAAACAGTATGAGGTGAACAATTATTTTTTTACGTTGCAATTAATATGGACGTAATAAATAACATGTTTAAAACATGTGGCCAGCATGTCCACAGTTATAACAATATTTTGTTTAACGAATTCATCTGTAGAAATAGACTTTACTAGTAAATAAAATTGTACTGTCTGTTTGTAGTATCGAAATAGCCCTTTTCTACAAGCACAATCTGGTAAGGTTTCGGCCGTGGCTAGTTACTCGTACAAACTTGAGGACAACAAAGACTCGTGCCGCCAAGAAATTTAGTGCTCCGATAGGATGCCGCGTAAAAACCGATTAGGGGATCAATGTTATCTTGGGGAGATATTGAATGGAAATTATTCGTTATCTCCTGAAGGTGATCCGGCGTCAGAGCGAAACGTGCGTAGAGAGTACATTGCCGTAGATCTGTTTGGTAAAAAAATTATAAATTACACGGTACAGATTCTCCTGCTTTTCGCGGAGTATGTATGAAAAATGAAGCTTGATTTTCATTGTATATCATGGAATTCCTCTTAGTAACGCTTTCTCCTATCCATTATTGAATGTAAAAGAAACCCCATACTCTTATCTTACAACGATTGATCGTTTTAGTATCTCTAAGTATCAACATAGGACATTATAAACTCAAACATCAATCTATCTGGACTCATAGTTATAATAATAATTTATATGACCCTCCTTTTTGATCTGGGTTCCTGTCATTTTGAATTCCTACTCCAACTTATACCGATCACAGATTATGCATAATTTTGACCATTCTGAACGAAGATACCTTTTTATCTTTAATCAAAAATGTGCGTACAAAGGATGACAGATTTCTTCTGATGACTTTCTCGCCATCAGAAGAAATCGAATAGCATCCTTGATGAAAAGAACGTGGGTAAGCAGTAACGGCATTCTGAGAGCACTAATAAATCGATACGACTCTCCAATTTACAAGTTGTATATTAAACTCTACGTAGGGCTGCCTGGACGCAGAAATTTTAATTTGTAACTTTTTTTTTTATATTGCATATTAATATTTAATGTAAGTTTTTTTGTTATTTAGTTTAGTTTTTAATTATTCTATTTATGTTACAGTGTAGTGCGTAGTGATGGGTCATAGATACCAAATAAATAAAAGGCAGATTTACAAACAAATGTAAATGCTGTCTCGCTACCATCTTAGAATGCTTAACTGCACTAACTAGTAGTGGAATAAAAAACACGCCTCATATTGGTTTACCTTAAGTTCTGCGTGAACATCGCCGAAACATAAAGATCTAAAGAAGTGTCGAACTGCGCACCTCTCGCTCATCTTAATCGGTAAATAATATCCTCATTATCATATAAAGTAGCAAAAGGGTGTACATATAACAATAATACCTTTAATAGTCCATCCATAACTGGTTATGAAATACTCATTATACGATTTTTTTGTGTTAATTCCTTACTAGTATTTATATCTAGAACTTAAGCATTTAGTATTAGCATATTATAATGTACCTTGAGAATTCCACGGCTGTTTAAGTGTAATTTGTAGTCTAGAAGAACTGTCGATTTCTGGTCCGTTTTGGGGCGATTGTGTAAGAAGATAGCCACGGAACGTTAATGAATACAATCGGTTATAGATCGTTAAAGGCAAATTAGTATTGTGTTGAAATATGGTGAACTTGAAAATACCTTATGAACACCTTATGAGAAAGTATAATTCATACAAAAATGATGTCTGTGCAACTTAAGTAACCAAACTTACTTATTGTTCGAAATTACGATCACGTTTTGTTTTGGAATTTTCCTTATTTTAAGGACAACAAGGTATGTGAAATAATACTTATTTTAGTAGTACCTATCACTAAAAGCTATTGTAGAAAACCCACCAAACATTGTAATAGTAAAATAATTAGTTTTTAGATAAAAAAAAGGCATTGTAGGCGCTATAAAACGCCTACCTTAAAGCTTTTATAACTCGTACTTCACGCCACTGATTAGAGAAACAATGAATCAATCATTTTTTATTTTACTTGAATATATGGTACATGCAACAGTTTACATAGGTGTTAATTAATTTTTATAACTGTCACATATCATGGCCAAGATTGGCGTGCAAAAATTTGTCATTAAGATATAATGATATCAATTTTCCACATGAAATAACAGACATTTAAATAAATTAAAAGTAAAAACAAAAAAAAAAGGAAATAAAAACAACAGATTAAGTGAAAAATGAATACTTCAAAAATAAAATGAATTCATGAATGTCTATTATTCTAGAGAGAACTATCAGGCATGCAGGTTACCTTACGATGTTCTCCTACACCGTTAAAGCGAGTGATATATATTGATTGCTTGTATTATAAATGAGTATAGCTACGAAAAGTTGGAGGTGCTAGTATAGAACATCTCTTAGCTATTATCCAATTCAATTTTGTTTCGAATTCCGAGGATATTAGTTATGTAAAAAAAAATAAGTAAATTGGTTTCGCCATACTGGAAAGTTAATTAAAAAGTCGCAAACAATAATAATGGAGGTTTTTCGGTCCAGGTAGCTGCCCCAAAAGCGGCGCCCGAGCTTAATTAACTAGAAACAATAACGTGTGATTTATTGATTGGGCCATAATTGCCTCTTTGGTCTAGTAGTTGGCATTTCCGACTACGGATCACGAGGGCTTGGGTTCAGGCATAAAAAATTGTTTGATGTTTTCAGAGTGAACAGTGCGTTGAGATGGAGAATCTATTATAGGGTATGTTATTCCTTACAACGAAAAAATAAATAAACATATATATATATAAATTACAAAAGATAAATATATAAATTACACAATACAGTTCGTTCGCTAATCTAAAAATTATACCCCAACCCACCGCGTCGCGTCCCTATCGCCCGCGTTAGTAACACCTCGGAAGGCATGCAAAGAGCACGTCTTAGAAACTCCCGCCATGTGTCCGTCAAACTGAACGTAGTCCCATTTTTTTTGTGCTTGGCAGAAAGCTTTGTCGCTACCTCCGTCCCTTGGGCGGGACGGCGGTTATCGCCTTTTGAACTACAAACCACAACGGCATGCCCTTCTCGTTGGTTTTACTAGACGCCCGTTGTATACTTCCAGCACGGCTAGCATGGGCTGGAGACAATAATCTCCCCGGGGAAAGGATAAAAGTTTCTCCCACAGCTTTATCAACTCTCAGAGCACTGGCGCACAAGTGGAAATATTATCCGAATAATATATGTGTGATAATAAACGGGGGTAAACTCCATTCCATTCTATGTTCCGTCTTCCTTTAGCAGGTGGACACGTTAATTATATCCCCTGTCACGGGATATAATTTTTGTCTCCGGCCTGTGCTAGCCCTGCAGGAAATCATCCCAGCCAAGAGCTTCCGCGCTAAGGAGGAAGAGATCGGGACAGCTTGATCAACTTCTAGAATAGAGTAGAGTAGAGTAGAGTAGAATAGAATAGAATAGAATAGACTCGAATACAATATAATAAAATAAATTTGATTTTATATGCTCTGTTTTATTAAAACCTATTACAAAATAGGTTTTAATAAAACAGTGCTTCAACATATTCTGACATTTGTAGTGACGTTTAGCTAGGCATAGTGTCGCACTGTGACCTTTAACCTGAGGCCTAGGGTTTCAGCCACATGTGTCTGTTATTACACCGCCAACCACGTATTTCAGACCGGAGACCAGCAATGCTGCTGCTCGGCGGCAGAAATACGTAATTATAATATAATAAACTAGCTGTTGCCCGCGACTTCGTCTGGGTTTGATTTTGTTTTTAAAGTATTCAGTATCGCTAAGCCTTAAATGAGTATAGTAGTATATATATATATATATATATATATATATATATATATATCTATATATATACATATATATATCATATAATCGCGACTATAATTAAAGATCTAAGCTATACTATCTCGTAAGTTGGACCAGATTGCTCACGGTGTGCCAGTTTAATTTAAAATCGGTTAAATAGTTTAGGAGCCATCGCGGACAAACATCGTGACAAGAGATTTATATATATTTAATAAATATCTATATATATATCTATCTATACTATCTATAGTAAAGAAAGTTGTGTTAGTTACACCATATATAAATCAAGAAAGGCTGGACCAATTTTTATGATATTTGATTTTTTGGATTCCTCTTAGACCGGAATAGGATAATAAGTATTAAAATATAACATTCATAAAAAAAAAAAAAATCCGCGGTAGTTCGCCGGGACTGCTAGTTTGACATTAAGATAAAATGAACGTAATGAGGTTTGCGTATGAGGTTTGCGCTGGCCCTTAATCCCCAAAAAATTTTATGTCCCCATTTCTTTTCACAAAACTGGAGTTCCAACTTAAATGTCTCCATGGCTAACGAAGATGCTTGTTCGGTAAAAGCTTACTCACTGATTTTCGTGTTTCAGTGAATTTTTTAAAAGTTTACGGCAATTTCTTCTTCTTGTTTTTGGTGAAAGTTTTTTGAAAAAAAATCGGTAATTAATTATTCATACAAAATTTAATACCAACTGTTGCCAGCGACTTCGTCGTCGATGAAATGCTGACTATCCCTAAAATTAAAAGAAACTCCAAAACACAGGGCGGCGCTAGCTACACGTAACTACACAAGTCTCGCCACTGTCCAGGGTTCCAGCTGTCCCGATCCCTTCCTCATTGGTAGGTAGTCCGGGAAGTCTACAACGGGTTATTTTTATTATTATAGCCTTGTTAGTTCACGGAATCAAGATATTTTGCATACTATTGTCGAGATAATTTAATAGAGATTAATTCCATACTTTTAAAAAATTTATTTACTGCAATAGAATTGGAAAAAAACACCAAAATAGGTCAAAAAATTTTCCTGGCCGTCATGTGTGAAACCCGAAAACACTCTTGTGCAACTTGTGAAAAAATCCATTATTTGAGTTAATTTTTTTTTTTTTAATTCTAATCGACGATTGTAGGTCACTGAATGCGAATGATTAATTAATTCAGTGTAGTTTAATTGCAATTAATAAAAAACGAAAACGATGTAGATACAGGTAACACTTGCTATGACAGATAATATTAATTGTAGGTACCTAGAGTACCTAATCAAAAAATAAATTTAGCTGTCATAGCTATTAGCATTAACTAAATGCAAAAAAAAAAAAAAAAGTAAATAAATAAAAAATCTCTAGTGCTACTAAAAAAGATACAAAACAAAAAAAACAACAAAGGAATAGAAAAACTAATTGATTGATTCATATAAAAGATAGGAAAGAAAGAATTATTTCCACTTGTGCGCCATTGCTCCGAGAGTTTATAAAGCTGTAAGAGAAGATACTTTTTTATCCTTTCCCCGGGGAGATAATTGGCTTCTGCCCATGCTTTCCGTGATGGGCGTCTACTTAACCCAACGAAAGGTACATGCCTTGGCGGTTTTTAGTTCAGGTACCTACCTTCAAAATGTAAGTGAGCCTCACATAATCTTTAAACATGATTCTGGGGCGGGCGGAGGTAACCATAACGTGATGAGTATAGGAACAAAATTTCCGCATTTGTGTCCTTAAACTCAGTAGACAGTAACTCTTCAAAAAGGGTCCTAAAAAATAGGCTTTGAGATGTTTATTAGGGACCTGTAAAATGCAGGTGATGTAAGGATTTGCAGCTCCTACATGAAAACATTCATAAAACCACAGTATCCTCATTCAGTAATTATTGCATGCAGTGCATTGCGTCTAAAGACGGAGTGTGAAGTAAGACGTACGAAGCACGACTTACGTCACACGGAATATTGCTAGCTCACAAACTTTTCCTATTTTCTTCATTTTATGGTAAACGTTTAGAACGTTAGAGGTAACATCATTAATGTCGGAATGATCACTTCATTCCGACATGATTTTAACCTAAAGATTTTTAAACTAACCGCCTGTTCGAGACGCCTACTAAAGTGGAGTGGTTTTTGATGCTTCAATATTAGTCGTTTAGGACGGATTCTGTATATTCTCAATTCTGTGCATC
This sequence comes from Pararge aegeria, assembly GCF_905163445.1. Classification (NCBI taxonomy): domain Eukaryota; kingdom Metazoa; phylum Arthropoda; class Insecta; order Lepidoptera; family Nymphalidae; genus Pararge; species Pararge aegeria. The sequence goes on along the minus strand of NC_053204.1, from coordinate 8,517,955 downwards.
ATCATTTGTTTTCTATACTATCTACCTATATATATATCTCGGAATAGTTTTAGTATATATAATAATTTATAAGAGAGCTGATCCCGTCAACAAACTTTCCGACCGTTTGACGGAATGTTAGTAATTTATATTACTGTAGTAATTTTTACTTAAAAAAAAAAATTAGAGATGCTTAATTTTTTTTTTTATACCACCAAAATAAAAAATGGTTGCACTGTGTAGGAAAGATGTGTTCCTTGCTTGCCACGTGAAGTTTTCCTCTCGGCGATAAGCCCTAGTTTTCCCGTACCATCGGGATGCGAATCTGCATGTACCGGCAATAATTTCTATTAAAATAAAAACTAACAGATTCCAATTTTAAAAGATCGATTGGCGCAGTTTGCAGCTACCCTGCTTTCTGAGCCCAAGGCCGTGGGTTCGATTCCCACTACTTTCAGTGTCTGGGTGTTTATATATATGTTTTAAGTATTTATGTATACAAATTATAAAAATTTTCCTCAGGCATCTTAGTATCCATAACACAAGCTATGCTTACTTTGGGGCTAGATGGCGATGTGTGAATTGTCGTAGTATATTTATTTATTTATCGATCCGGGAAATCACATTCGATGCCTTGGGGTGGACTGCTAACTCAAAACACTGGCTTAAACAGCCGTTTCTTTTGATTGGATGCATCCAAGCATTACTTCTAGACCAAGAAGATTGTCGGGTAGGTACAGCATTAAACTGTATAATTTTCTACTACTAAGTAAATTTCAATGTGCACAAACTCAGAAGAACTGCCCTCAGTAAGCTTTCTAGTAAGCACTCAGCAACTTTGTATCGCTCAAGTCTTAATACAAATTCAACCTTACTCCCTTCATAATAGAGCCTGTAGCTGTATTATGCACTAATTGCTGCGGTCTGCAATGTAAGATTACATTTCATATTCAAGCAGCCATTGTTATGAGATCTTGTTAGTTATTATGAAGATGATAACCAGTTGTAGGTACCTGCTTCCTCGTACCTATCAGGTTTTAGTGGCTCTAACAAATTTAAACACCTATCAGATATCAGCTCAGTTATTCTTTCAATGGACAGCTCTTACAATTCAATCTAATATTATTTTTCTGAATTCTGTGGTCACCTAGTGGGAACCAAAGAGCATACAAACACTGGAAATTGGATAAGTAATTTATTATTGGTAACCATTGATTTAATATGTTACAATTGTAACAAGCTCAGTTTGTAACATTTATTTAAGATACTCACCTACTTTTTAACTATGTCTAAGGGGATTTTTATTTTATTTTGAAAACTATATTTTTACTTAGTCTTTTTACTGTAAATAAATATTTATTATCTCAACTCGAGAACATACATTTTGGGTACATATCTATTAAAGGTATTTCCGCACTCTCACTGTTGTTCATCATCTTTTCTGTTAACCTATAGGGTTCCTATATTCTATGGCTGCTGTTCGCCATTGCAGCATCTTGAGACCACTCTTACTTTTATTATGATAAGGAGGTTTGCAACATACAGTATTCTAACGAGTTGTTTTAATAGAAGTTGTTCAATAAAGCCCTCATAATATTAAAGGGGCCTAGGATAATAGTATTCCAAAAAAAAAAAAATTAAAGGATTTGTTTGAGACCGGCATAGGAAAGTAAGTATATTTCCACTCTCTCACTCTAGTTCATCATCTTGTATTAGGTTAGAACTTGTACGTTCCAGAAATTGATTTGTTTTTGTAAACGTATAAAATTCCCAAATTTTAGGGTTGCTGGTACATTGCAGCATCTTGAGATCACAGTTTTACTTTTATTATGATAAGGAGGTTTTATGTTCGCAAC